>NW_005871408.1:43233-138437 GCF_000147115.1 Myotis lucifugus | reverse complement strand
TCAGTACATCCGAAGACAGAGGGCTCCGTCTGGGAGGAGGCGCTGGGTGAGGTATCCGCGTGCAGCGCACCAAAACACCAAAGCCAGCAGGACAGGTGGGAGGTGTGGGACGTGTGAGGACGGAAAACCAGGGCATTTCAAAGGGTCTGGGCTGCTAGATGTAGGATCGTCACATAGTAATATCGCGGCAACTGGGATGCATTTTGCAATTCATGCCAAAGCAGGCTTGCCAACCACTTCTCCCCATGCCCGCCTCAAAGCTGTTATTAGATTGATAGTGTGTTTTAGAGTCGATGACCTTAGAATTGGGAAAATCATTTGTTTGGCTGGCTGGCTGATAATTAGGACTCCAGGGGTAAAAAGGCGTCTGGTCTGCAAATGGCCGAAGGAGAGGGCCTGCCTGCTCCCCTCACAGCGCCGAGGTAAGTGGTCGTCTCCTTTTTGCTTCTGAGCTGCTCTCAATGTTTCTCTGTTTACATGTTTTTACTCTGAACCCCTGAAAACGAGTAAACAAACAAAGGAGTAAAGACAAATTGTGGTATCTGCTTAGTGTACCTATAGGGCCTCTTGAATTAATAATCTATTTTTTATTTTTTAAAAAAAATTTAAAATTCCTACCTGAGGATAATTTTCCATTGATGTTTAGAGAGAGAGGAAGAGAGAGGGAAAGACAGAGAGAAACATTGATGTGAGAGAAACACATTGATTGGTTGCCTCTGCATGCGCCCTGACCAGGGTCCAGGCCGGGGAGGCGCCTGCAATGAGGTATGTGCCCTTGAACAGAATCCAAACCCTTTGATCCTCAGGCCGGCGCTCTATCCGCTGAGTCAAATCGGCTAGAGCTAATCAGCTGCTTTAGCAAATTACTTCAGATTCTTTTCAAATTGCTCTAGAAATCTCCCTAGAAAGTTGAGCTCTATTATTGGGAAAGACTAATGTTCTTTGTTAATATAAAGTCCACAACAAATTTAAAGTAATTTTTATTTTATCAAGCAGTACATGTACCATATATATAAGGTGCAATAGTGTCCAATGGCTTGTGCCAAAACACAGTGGTTCCTGCTCTCAGTATCCCCCATTTTTTTCTAAGAGCAACTATTTTCAACTTTTTAAGCTATTTTTCTGGTATTTACATGGTCATAATTCTAAGTAATGTGTGTTTACTGATCTCTTTTGATTCATGTGTTTTATCTGCTGACTTTACATTACAGAGGAACCATCCCCTCAGTCTTCCTTTCTCTGTCCCCCAATATAATTATGTCATAAATTTTAGGATTAATTAATATTCAATGATTTTGTGATTAGTATGCCTATGCAAACATCCTCAGCTAAGCATTGCAGAGTCCTAGGATCAGGTTACCTCCTTTATTTATCCCTCCTGAAGTTAATGGTTGCCTTTCTTTTTCTTTTGCTTAGTTTTCTTTTTCACCCCTTTTAGTAGTCTCTCAGTACAACGTTCCACAAGGGGCGTCCTCAGGCTTCCTCAGGAAAGGATGGATTGGGTCCATTCTCTTCTTGGAGATTTGCCTCCTGCCGAACTCCGAACTCCGTTCTCCTTCGGCCCGGGCCTGTTGCACAGCTGCCCCCCTGATGTTGTCCTCGGAACTGCCTTGCCTTTCTCTGGGATTGCATTCCCTAGTTCCTACTGCTTATGTCTTCTCACGGGAGGAATGGAAAGGGGGTGGGGCAAAGAACAGATGTATAAACACACACACATATACATACAGACATATTAGTATATGCACCCATACATACAACATGTCAAATTTATTGAGGCATCACTTACATTCAGTAAAATGCACAGATATTAAAATTTTTTTCAATTACAGTTTATATTCAATACTAGAGGCCTGGTGCACAAAAATTTGTGCACTCGGGGGGGATGGGGGGGGTCCCTCAGCCCAGCCTGTGCCCTCTCGCAGTCTGGGACCCCTCGGGAGATAACGACCTGCTGGCTTAGGCCTGCTCCCGGGTGGCAGAGGGCAGGCCCAATCCCTAGGTGCAGCCCCTGGTCGGGCTCAGAGCAGGGCCGATTGGGGAGTTGGGGCGCCGCCCCCTGTCACACACAGAGCAGGGCGGATCAGGGGGTTGGGGCGCCGCCACTCTCACACTAAGGGCAGGGCCGATGGGGAGGTTATGGCTCTACCCCGTCACACACAGAGCAGGGCCCGTGGGGGGAGGGGGGGTTTGGGCGCCACACCCTGTCACACACAGAGCAGGGCTGATCAGGGGGTTGGGGAGCTCCCCCCTATCAGGCACAGAGCAGGGCTGATCAGGGGGTTGGGGCGCCTTCCCCTGTCACACACAGAGCAGGGCGGATAGGGAGGTTGTGGCCCCGCCCCCTGTCACACACAGAGCCGCAAGGCAATCGGGGGGTTTGGGTGCTGCCCCCTGTCACACTGATCCCAATGCTGGGAGGCCTCGCGGCTACACTGATCCCGGTGCTGGGAGGCATATTACCCTTTTACTATATAGGATAGAGGCCTGGTGCACGGGTGGGGGCTGGCTGGTTTGCCCTGAAGGGTGTCCTGGATCAGGGTGGGGGTCCCCACTGGGGTGCCTGGCCAGCCTGGATGAGGGGATGATGGCTGTTTGCAGCTGGTCACACACCCTTCAGGGTGGGGGTCCCCACTGGGGTGCCTGGCCAGTCTGGGTGAGGGGCTGAGGACTGTTTTCAGGCTGGTGGGTGACTGAAGCTCCCAACCGCTCCTTTTTTTCTTTTTTTTTTAAATTCTGGGCCAAGGCCTCTGCTGCTGAAAGCAGGTATCTGGTTTGTTTTGGTTCTATAATCGAAACACTGTATCATCTCCAGCTCTGAGATCCCGGCCAGCTGAAAGCTGGTTTCTGGGGTTTTGTTTAGCTTCTATATTTGTTACAATGTTTCAAACTGCCAGCTCAGAGGCTGGCAAGGCAGGCAGGGAACGTTGGAGTCCTCCTTCACTGAAGCAAACAAGCCTCATGTTTGCTTCAAGCTGCCTGGCTGCCGGCCACCATCTTGGCTGGCAGTTAATTTGCATATTGCCCTGATTAGCCAATGGGAAGGGTAGCGGTCATACGCTAATTACCATGTTTCTCTTTTATTAGATAGGATTATTTTGTATTAGTTTCAGGTGATAAGTACAGATCTTAATTCCATAGCACAGTGGGGTTTGACAAATTATTATCCTAAGTAAAATATAGAATGTTGTTATCTCTCAGAAAGCCCTCAGTACACACTCCCAAAGCCACCACTGATCTGATTTTAATCACAATAAATTAGGTTTCTTGGCCAATTCTAGAAGTTTATATAAAAAGTGGGTGTTTTTTTGGGGGGTGGGTGGGTAGCTTCTTTCACTCAGCATAATATTTTTAAGATTCACCCATGTTGTTGTGTGTAGTTTGTTCCTTTTGATCACTGTAGTTAAGTAATGCCGTTCAGTATTATTTGGCTTTTTAAGCTATGTGCGTGTATTAGTCGGCAGACAATGAACAGGTGGTGCAATGGCACAGGGATGGTGATGAGAGCGCTCCCTGCAGGTCCCCTGAGCTGTCCTGCTTCTGTGGGGACGGGCCGCCCTTGGCTGACAGCTGTGTCTGGGGCTCTCCCTTCACCAGAGCCCTAGAGACCACATTCAGTCCTCTATGTTGAATTTCCTGTTTCTGCGTCTTGTATCTTCCTCTTGATAAAAGGTGTGTAGGATACATTTTTTGAAACCTAGAATGTCTGAACTTCGCTTGCTTTACTCTCATTTTTAATTGGTAGCATCTAGATTGGAGATCATTTTCTTTCGGATGTTTTCGAGGCATTGCTCCTTTACTTAGTTGCCAGTGTTATTGTTGAGAAGTCTAGAGGCATCTTGATGTCCATTAGATTGTGAACTTATAAAAATATATTTTCTGGAATAGTTGAGGTTCTTTTTTTGTTCGTTGTGTTCTGAATTGCACAGTGTTTGCCTTGGTGTGAATTAGTTCTTATCTGTAGTGCAAAGCCTTTTCCATTTAGAAACATGTATCATTCGGATCTGGGGAAGATTCTTACATTACAGTGAGTCCTCACTTAGCATCCTCAATAGGTTGGGCGACGATAAACGAAGCCACATCTATGGAAACCGGTTTTGCCATGGGCTCATTGCTGTAAACAAGAACGAAGTGCCTGTAGCTTCTCATCAACGCTGTAATGCACCAACATTGAAGGAAGCAATGCTATTCAAGGTCCTGCTGCATTTCATTGTCGATCCCCTCCCCTCTATTTCCCCCGTTCTCGCTCTCCAGAACAACAATTACTTGGATAACCTGATTTTTAAAGCCCGGCTACCAAAGGACCTGGGGTCAGCAGGATAGCCTGTGCAACTGGAAGTGGTCCTGATGATTTTCTCAGGTGGTTTCCTGAAATGTGGACTCAATGAGTCAGCAGGACATTGGTTAAAAAATACTAAATCTCCAGTTTTCTGAATTTTAATTGATACAGGTTATTGTTCACTTTTCCCAAAAGGCATGAGATTGTCTGAAGTAAGGATCTGTATTGTTTCATAGCCATGGCTACTCATTTGGACAAATGGTCAGGGACTTGGAAGGAAGAAGATGGGAGAAGTGATGACCAGGAGGCTTGGGTATCAGATTGTAAATCCCCTTCTTTGGGGTAGGGTGTGAGAATATTTATATCCCAGGTACACGGTCACCCAAGGTCTCTATCACAGAGGCAGCTACAGCCATGCAGGTGGACAAAGGACTCGCCCTATGGCCATTAGTCAGTCTCTTTTCCATAACCTCCAAATTGCTTACTCAATGGGCTGTTTTAAAAAGTGGCCACCGTAGTAGAAAAGGAGGCTCTCGGTGTACAAAACCGTGTCGCTTCCCTTCACCAACGCTCAGCCTGCCAGCAGCAGTGGCCATCCCTGAGCCCCTGCGGAGGAGTCATGTCTGGGAGGACAAGCCAGGCCCCTGTGGCAGATTGATTACACTGGAGGGGCATGTAGTAGATTTATTTTCATGTTAAAAATAGACTTTACTTTTTAAGAGCAGTTTGAGGTTCACAGCAAAATTGAGCAGAAGGTACAGAGAGTTCTCATATACCGCCTGCCCTTACACAAGCAGAGACGGCCTTTCCAGCTACCAACATCCCCCTACTATAAATGTAGGACGTTTATTTCAATTGATGAACCTATAGAAATAGTTATTTTGGGTTTGGATTTGCTTTCCCTACCCACCATGCTTCTTCCAGCAATGCCATTCATAGACGTAGTGAATTGTTGATGCATCTTTGAATTTTTGACAAAGAAGCTCACTCCATAAAGAAACTCCATAAATGGGTTTCACTTTCCACATGGCCAGAAGCATCTGACTTCCTACTAAAGTACAGGCATACCTCAGAGATACTGCGGGTCAGTTCCAGGCCACCGCAATAAAGCAAATACCACAATAAAGCAATTCACACACATTTTTTGGTTTCCCAGTGAATTAAAAGTTGTGTTTTCACTATACAGTAGTCCATGTAGTGTGCAATAATAGCACTATGTCTAAAAAATGTAGTACCTTAATTAAAAACTACTTTATTGCTAAAAAACTGCTAACCATCACCTGAGCCTCTTTTTGCTGGTGGAGGGTCTTACCTTCAATTTTCAAAAAGTGCAATATCTGCAAAGCACAATAAAGTGAAGTGCAATAAAACTAGACATAGCTGTAGCCTGTGGAAGAGTCCGCTGTGTTGTCAATAACACCTTGTGAGGTTGGCATGTTGTCATCTTAATGGATGTAGTCTGTGTCTGGAATCAGTGACCGATGGTGCGGTTTCACCCATTGCCAGAGTTAATGACATTGAAGGGCATGACATCTCTCATTATTACATTTAATCATCCACTTGCAAAATTTTCACTTATTGCCACTTGCCAAATTTTTGTTTATAACATCTGTGATTCTGGGCTCTACTGGTCTAGAGATCTTAGCACTCAAGACAGGAGTGGTTCGATTGTGCACACAATCACTGAATATGTATTTAAATTAAAAATTGACAAGTAAAATAAGAAATAGACACACTCATAATCATAGGAGCAAATTTAAAGTCTCTCAGTAGTTGAAAGATAACTTCATGATATAGAAGATTTGCATATAATTAACAAATTCAACCTAAATTATGTATAGTACATGGTCTTTTCAAGTAAACGTACAAAAATTGACAATCTAGTGGGCCATAAAAGCAAGTTCCAACAAATTTTACAGAATAATATTCTCTGACCACAATTAAATTATGTTAGAAATCGATTATTAAAAGTTAAATCAATAATTAAAAGAAAACATTTCAACTTGGTTAGAAGTTATGAGAGACACTCCGAAATATAGTATGGGTCAAATAAGAAATAATAATGGAAATGAGAAAATACTTAAACTGAACAAAAATAGAATAAAATAGTAAACAAAATAGAAGTCTAAGAAATGAAAGAGGAGAAATAACAACAGACCCCACAGAAATACAAAGGATTGTTAGAAAATACTATGAACAACTCTACTCCAACAAACTAGACAACCTGGAGGAAATGGACATGTTCTTAGAAAAATACAACCTTCCAAAACTTAATCAGGAAGAAGCTAAAAGTCTCAATAGGCCAATAACTATGGAGAAATTTGAAGCAGTCATCAAAAAGATTCCAGCAAACAAAAGCCTGGGGCCAGACGGCTTCACAGGGGAGTTTTACCAAACATTCAAGGAAGAACTAAAACCTATCCTCCTCAGACTACTCCAAAAAATTCAAGAAGAAGGAACACTTCCAAGCTCATTCTATGAAGCCAGCATCACCCTAATACCAAAACCAGATAAAGACAACACAATGAAAGAGAATTACAGGCCAATATCCCTCATGAACATAGATGCCAAAATCCTCAACAAAATCCTAGCAAATCGGATCCAGCAGTACATCAGAAAGATCATACACCATGACCAAGTAGGATTTATTCCAGGGATGCAAGGATGGTACAATATCCGCAAGTCAATAAATGTAATACATCACATAAACAAATTGAGAGAAAAAAACCACATAATCATATCAATTGATGCAGAAAAAGCTTTTGACAAAATTCAACACCCTTTCTTGATAAAAACTCTCAGTAAGGTAGGAATAGAAGGATCATACCTCAACATAATAAAAGCCATATATGACAAACCTACAGCCAACATCATACTCAATGGGCAAAAACTAAAACCATTTCCCCTGAGAACAGGAACAAGACAGGGATGCCCCCTCTCACCACTCCTGTTCGACATAGTACTGGAAGTACTAGTCGTTGCGATCAGACAAGAAGAAGAAATAAAAGGCATCCAAATTGGAAAAGAAGAAGTAAAACTGTCCTTATTTGCAGATGACATGATACTGTACATAGAGAACCCTAAAGACTCCATCAAAAAATTATTAGTCTTAATAAATGAATTCGGCAACGTATCAGGATACAAAATTAATGCCAAGAAATCTATGGCATTTCTTTACACCAATAGTGAACTTACAGAAAGTGAGACTAAAAAGGCAATCCCATTTACCATCGCACCAAAAAAATTAAGATACCTAGGAATTAACTAAGGAGATAAAAGACTTATACGTGAAAAACTACAGCACACTGAAAAAAGAGATAGAGGAAGACATAAACAGATGGAAGAACATACCGTGTTCATGGATTGGTAGAATCAACATCATCAAAATGCCCATACTACCCAAAGCAATCTATAAATTCAACGCAATCCCCATTAAATTACCAACGGCATATTTCACAGATCTAGAACGAACTCTCCAAAAATTCATCTGGAATAAAAAAAAAGACCTCGAATAGCTGCAGCAATCCTGAGAAAGAAGAACAAAGTTGGTGGGATCTCAATACCAGATATCAAACTGTATTACAAAGCCACTGTTCTTAAAACAGCTTGGTACTGGCACAAGAACAGACATATAGATCAATGGAATAGAATAGAGAACCCAGAAATCGACCCAAACCACTATGCTCAATTAATATTCGACAAAGGAGACAAGAGCATACAATGGAGTCAAGACAATCTCTTCAATAAATGGTGTTGGGAAAATTGGACAGATACATGCAAAAAGATGAAACTAGACCACCAACTCACACCATACATAAAAATAAACTCAAAATGGATAAAAGACTTAAACGTAAGATGGGAAACCATAAAAATACTAGAGGAATCCACAGGCAGCGAAATCGCAAACATATGCCGAAGGAATTTCTTCTCTGATAATGCTCCTAGGGCAATGGAAACTAAAGAGAAAATAAACAAATGGGACTACATCAAAATAAAAAGCTTTTGCACAGCAAAGGAAACCATCAACAAAACAACAAGAAGACCCACTACATGAGAGAACATATTTGCCAATGATATCACCGATAAGGGTTTAATCTCCAACATTTACAGGGAACTCATGCAACTTAACAATAGGAAGATAAACAATCCAATCAAAAAATGGGCAATGGACATACAGAAGGCCGAAAGACATATGAAAACATGCTCAAAGTCACTAATTATACGAGAGATGCAAATCAAAACGACAATGCGGTATCATCTCACACCTGTCAGAATGGCTATCATCAACAAATCAAAAAATAACAAGTGTTGCAGAGGATGTGGAGAAAAAGGAACCCTTCTGCACTGCTGGTGGGAATGCAGACTGGTGCAGCCACTGTGGAGAACAGTATGGAGTTTCCTCAAAAAACTAAAAATGGAACTCCCATTTGACCCAGTGATTCCACTTCTAGGAATATATCCCAAGAAACCAGAAACACCAATCAGAAAGGATATATGCACCCCTATGTTCATAGTAGCACAATTCACCATAGCTAAGATTTGGAAACAGCCTAAGTGCCCATCAGCAGATGAGTGGATTAGAAAACTGTGGTACATCTACACAATGGAATACTATGCTGGGGTAAAAAAAAAGGAACTCTTGCCTTTTGCAACAGCTTGGATGGAATTGGAGAGCATTATGCTAAGTGAAATTAGCCAGTCAGAGAAAGATAAATACCACATGATCTCACTCATTTGTGGAATATAGAGAACAACATAGACTGATAAACAGGGACAGATCCAAAGACAGAGAAACAGCAATCAGACTATCACTCTCCAGAGGGAAAGTAAGGGAGGGTGGGGGTAAGGGGAAGAGATCAACCAAAGGACTTGTATGCCTGCATATAAGCCAAACCAATGGACATGGACAACAGGGGGATGAGAGCATGAGTGGGGAGGGGGGGGGTTAGTGGGGGGGGGGATAGGACACATTTGTAATACCTTAACTAATAAAGAATTAAAAAAAAATAGAAGTCTAAAAATCAATAACTGAAGTATACATCTCAAAAATGAGAAAAAAACACAGCAAAATAAATATAAAGAAGATTAAGATAAAGTAATATAGGATCAGAAGTTAGTAAAATATAAAACAAACATCTATAATAATAAAAGTGTAATATGCTAATTAGACCAGAAGTCTTGCCAAACAACCTTCCGGATGAAGCTGGGGCTGCGAGGGAAGCCCGGGTCCCGGGTGCCAGAGGGAAGCCAGTGCCGGCAGCCAGCGGACGGAAGGCCTACTCTTGCATGAATTTTGTGCATTGGGCCTCTAGTATAAAATAAAGACCAACAGTCAAAAGTTGTTTCTTTAAAACGATTAGTAATTGACAAATCTCTGGCATGACTCACCAAGAAAAAAAGAGAAATTTTTAACCCAAATCAGAAATTTTATGAAAATAGAGACATTATTACAGATGCTATAGACATTAAAAAGGTCATAAGAGAATATTATGAGCAACTTTATAATAATACATTTGAAAATTAGAAAAAAATGGAACATTTTCTAGAAAAAAAAATGTGGTTACCAATTTTGTCTTAAGAAAAAGTAGAAAATCTAATTGGCCTAGAAAGAAGTGTTGTTCAATAGAAGTATAACATAAGCCAAAAATATGAGCTATGTGTGTAATTTTAAATTTTCTATTAGCCACATTAAAAAAGTCAAAAGAAACAGGTGTGATTAATTTTAATAATGTATTTTATTTAACCCAATATGTTTAAAATATATTTCAACATGTAATTAACATAACAATTATAAACAAATATTTTTCATTGTTTTTTGGTACTACGGCTTTGGTGTATATTTTACATTTAAAGCACATCTTAGTTTGAACCGGCCACTTTTTAAGAGCTCAATAAACACATGAGTTAGTGGCTACTGTATAGGACAGTGCAGGTTTAGACCAGATATCAAGATTTCATTTTGTTTACATATATTTTTTACTGACTTCAGAGAGGAAGGAAGAAGGAGAGAGAGATAGAAACATCAGTGATGAGCCTGGCCGGTGTCGCTCAGGAGTTGAGCATCGACCTATGAACCAGGAGGTCACGGTCTGATTCCCAGTCAGGGCACATGCCAGGGTTGTGGGCTCAATCCCCAGCATGGGGCATGCAGGAGGCAGCTGATCAAGGATTCTCTCTCATCATTGATGTTTCTATTTCTCTCTCCCTCTTTCTCCCTCTCTGAAATCAATAAAAAAATTGTTTTTAAAAAAGAAACATCAATGATGAAAGAGAATTGTTGATTGGCTGCCTTCTGCACGCCCCCTACTGGAGATTGACCCCGCAACCCCGGCATGTGCTCTTGACTGGAGTTGAACCCGGGATCCTTCAGTCCGCAGGCTGGTGCTCTATCCACTGAGCAAAACCAGCCAAGGCAGATTTCATTTTTTTAAATGTAGTATTTAGGACAGTGTAGATTTTGTGAAGAGTTAGACAAATACACCAATGACTATCTCATTAATAATCAGGAAATGCAAATTAACCACTCTGGACAACACTATGTACCCAATAGATTTCCAGCAATGGACACTTCTTCTGATAATACCAAGTGCTGGTAAGATTAGGGAACAATGTTTTATGTTTTTTTCTGGGAGCCAGTTATTTGCATGATCAGTTTATTGTTTAGAAGAAAAAACACTTGTTCGTTATCATAGAAGCAACACTGAAGAAAATGAGAAAATATAGGCAAACAAAAACAAATAAAAACAAACCAAAATCATATTTATACTGCCCAGAGATCACCACTATGACACGCCTGTGTGTGTGTGCGTGTGTGAGTGCTTTGGAGGGAAGAAGAGATAGGTTTGCTTTTCAGAGACGTAGAGTAAATAGTCAGGTGTGTTGAAATATTAAAACAGTTGAGAAGACTGAAAAGGTCTTAAATCTTTACATCCATCAAGAAGAATCATCTGAAGTAGAATATGAAATCAATGGAAATCTAGAAGCTAAGAGATCAGAATTTTAAGGCTGCTTTGCAATGCTTATTGACTTCTATAAAAAGAATAATTCTTTGTTAGTTCTGGGCTAGTTTTTGTGTATAATTGTCCTTATTTTAAAAATAAGATTTAGAGAATACTAAAAGTATGAAGAATAGAATAATTATTTCAACTGCCATAACTGTATAATTTGGGCATATTTCTTTTCAGTTTTGTTTGCGTTTAAAATAAATGTTGATCGTGTATGTGGTTTTGAAAAAAATAATACACATGCACTGAAAAAAAGAGGAAAATATAAAGTATAAAAAAAATTATCCGAAATCTCGAAAGGCAGTGGAGCCCTTCCAGCTTTAATCATCTTGCTTCTCTATAAACTTTTTTATACGACCCAGGCAAGGCAGCTTTGTAGCTGTATATTTAAGCTGAGGGGTAGTGAAGCATTTCTCCACTTCAATGAAGCTAGGAAATCAAACGGGGTCTCCCTCGCCCAGTCAGCGAAGGACGCTGGAGCCGCATAATGAGGGTCTGCAGCGGCATGTATAATTAAGGGGATATGTTGGTAAATGTATCATGAGCAAAGAAAAATTACAAGATCTAAGGAGCCAAACATGATGGATTACTTCAAAGCAGGCTGCTTACCAAGGGTGGCCTCTATCACGTTGTGCAAGAGAATCTCTGCAAAGAAAAGCACATCACGGAGACGCCGAAGGATGTATTTACATATATACATGCATTAACAATCCCCTGGATGGACATCTGACTTGTGTTACCCTCTTTCACTTTCAGAATTTCCATCTGGACCGTTACGTCACCAAACCAAACCACTCTAAGTCCAGTTAGTTTGAAGTCTATTCCGTCCCCCATTACCGGAAGGCAGTCTTGGACTAAGATCTTTAAAAATATTATAATCTTTTTGCAGATGTAGTTATCTCTTCCATTAAAACAACATACTAGAGTTTACAACAAATTCTTTAAGATGAAGTTCAAAATTCGATCGGTGTGGAATATCTGCCACCAAGACACAAACAGCTGGATGAGAATGCCTGAGGTTTTGGTTGGACCAAATCACCAACCTCTGGGTCCCAGCCCTGTCAGGATGACCTGCCACTCACCCTATAATCATTCTCACGGATATGAAAACCAGGCTTTCGTTCCTGGAGCGCACAGACCCAGCCGGCCTAAGGGGTGAAGCATCACCTGAAGTGAGGAAAACTGAGAAGCTTCCATCTTTTATCCACACGACACTGGAATAATCAATGCATTTGCTAATCAAGCCAAGCCAGGAGGGTCTTCCTGTGCGGGAGGTAGTGACGGCTGCCTGAATCCAAGTGTCTCTACATCCTTATTCACCTACTTCCCAACCATAAAATCGCCAAGGAGTGCAAATGACACGATGCATGAGCTGTGCCTTTGGCATTACTGATCCACAGAGAATCCCATGACCTTTCAACTCCTGTAAACAGTGAAACAAACATCAAATCCCAGGAGAACCTCACCACACTGTAAGCCCGTGGATGCTGAGAGTAGAGAGAGGGAGACTTAAGTGACCCTAAACAGTAAGAAAGAGAAGTGAAAGACACAGATGAAGCATAAGCAAAACCAGCCCAGAAAAGTCCCGTCGTGTCAAAATGCTGACACGTGCCTGGGACTCAACAGTTTAAAGCGCCAACCAGAGAGGAGGGGCCAAGGTGGGCAGTACTGGCGGGGCAGCCCCCAAGAAGCATTGCTGTCTCAGTGGAAAAACCAACGAGGGGAGGGGTTGTGCCTCGCAACATGTTGCCATGAACGAGAAGGAAAAAGGAGGGGAAGTAAAGATCATGCGAAAACACAGGAGAAACAGGTCATTCCGGTGACATAATGGCTCCCAAGGACGGAGAGCATCTCTTCCCGACTCTGTGCTCAGTGAGTCCCCATGGCAGTTTGATAACCACATTACACCAATCAATCCACTTCCACCACCACAACTGTCAACAACATCATCCATTAAAGAAAGTGCATGTCAATAAATTGGCATAAGAAGGAACTCTGTATTTAGGCACCCTGCCCACAAAATACCTACAAATTGAAAAAAAATCAAGCTTTCATTCTATAAAATAATTGTAAAAAGAAAACAGAAAATGTTAAATATTACATTTGAGCTGATAAAAATTCCCCCCCGCCCCCCCCCCCCCCGCAAAAAAAGAGAAATCATTCCCAAGACAGAAGAAAACTTAACAAACCTCCTAACTGAATTCAGTATCCTAAAGCAAATCTATGGAGATACATTTTTTAAAACCCTAGAATTATAAATATAAAAAAATCTAAGAATAGAAATGGATGCAAAACAGGAAGAAATGCAACATGAATTGATTGAACTCAAGAAAGATATTGACGAGAAAGGCACAGTTATCTCAGAAATTACGAATAAATTTCAAGTTCCAGTGGAGAATAGATTTCAATGACGATTTAATAAGGGACACTGAAGAAAGGCAAACGTGAGATATCTCATTAAAATGAGATAAAGAAGCTAAAAGGGTCCAAGAGAAAATGGCTCAAACGGAAGGCAGACAAAAAAGGTCTAACATGAATAGTCGTGGTCCCTGAAGAAGCAAACAAAATATTGGAACAGAATGAGTATTAAATTTCTAGTCCAAGAGAACTTTCCAAAAATTAAAGAAAAATTTAACCTACATATAGAACAGGCCTGTGTAACTTTGAAAATTGACACAATTATCTCCAAGACATATCCTAGTAAAGCTATTAGATTTTAAGACAAAGAAGCCTCAGGCTCCTGGCAAAAAGCTCCGGTTACTTACAGGTTAGAAAATCAGGCGTGGCACCAGGCTTCCCCTGAGCCACAAAGTAAAAGTGAGGCCCCATTTTCATGAAACTCAAGGAAAGAAAGTGCTGGTCAAGAATCATATATCCATGGTGTACTGTACATATGCCCATTCTGAAGAATATACTAGTAAATGAACTCCATCCAACTAAGTGATAACAGAGGAACTCCATTTGTCAAAATAACCAGCGGTGAGCATATAACATCATTCACCGCAATGCTAAGACTAAAATGAGGGAGGGGACATGTAGAGAAAGCATGTAAATAGTATATGTTTGGCCAAGTAGAAAGAATACAACGAAAAGATGGGAGGAGACAGCGCAAAGATCGGGAAACCAAAATAAGATCACTCCCTGTTGTAGTGAGGAGGAGCCAGAATCTACCACGGACGGGTCAGATAACAAGAAGTTACGTGAGAATAAAAGCTGCTGGAAAACTAGAGCATTCAGGGTGGGGCAAAAGGAGGTTTACAGCTGCTTATATAGAAAATAATACAATAAATTACAAATAATAGTACAAGAATAAATTCTGTTTCCCATAGTCACAACTATAACCTACTTTTGCCCACCCATATATAAATATTAAGACAATAACTAAAATAAAAATTCCTCAATAGGAAAAAGAAACTTTAAACTTAATACAGCAGACATACTAAATGGAGAAAAAAAGCATAGCAAACACAATATAACATACACTGTAATTATAATATAAAATACTATGACAGTGTTGAGACCAAACATATGTCATATTGTCAAATATGAATAGATTAACTCCCCTATTTTTGAAAAGACCTTCAAATTGGCTTATACAGCAAAATCCAACTCTAGGCTGTATTCAAAAGATACACACATGACACAGTCATTCAAAAAGAGTAAAGATAAAGAGATGGACCAGGCTAATTGAAACAGTAAGAATTCAGGCATTGTTATTGTGATATAGGAAAGTGGAATTTAAGCCAAAAAGCATCAAACAGGATAAGATGCTTAATAAAGTTAAATCCATAATTCACAAATTACTGGAACCTGTATTAGAGGGGGAAATGCTTATAAAGAAAATTACTGGGATAATTGTCAAAATCGAAAAACGGCTGAAGTTTAGATGAAAAAAAGTATCAAAGTCAAGTTTCCTGAATAAGAGAATAGCCTTTTTCTTAGGAATAAGAGAATAGCCTTGTTCTTAGGAAATACAGAATTATTAAGAAGTAAAGGTAATATAATATATGTAAGTTACTCATAACTGTATAAAAAAGTGGTGAATCTGGCTTAAGGGCAAATGAGAGATCTTTGTATTATTCTTGAACTTTTCATTATTTGAAATTACTTTTTAAAAGGAAAATTGTATGCATTTGTTAAAACTCATTAAAAGGCCCACTTTCAATATGTGCATTTCACTGTATAAATTTTACCTAAAAAATTCCACAAACCATATACAAATATTGAACACTAGTTAATAGATGTATACTGAAGTATGTAAGGATGAAGTATACTGATGTTGGCAACTTCAAAAAGCTTAAAAAATAAGATGATGCCCGCAACCCAGGTACATGCCCTTGACCGGAATCGAACCTGGGACCTTTCAGTCCGCAGGCCGACGCTCTATCCACTGAGCCAAACCGGTTTCGGCCACTGTATAAATTTTACCTAAAAAATTCCACAAACCATATACAAATATTGAACACTAGTTAATAGATGTATACTGAAGTATGTAAGGATGAAGTATACTGATGTTGGCAACTTCAAAAAGCTTAAAAAATAAGATGATTTGATGAACAGGTAAGAGGGATGGGTAGATGGGTATGTATGTGATAAAAGCAAATATGTATAGCAAAGTGTTAATTACAGAATGTAGATTGTGGGTATATGAGCGTTAGTTGTATGATCAACTTTTTCTGTATGTTTGAAAATTTTTCATGATAAAATGGGAGGAAGAAAGGTAAATCAGTAGTTTGATGCTGTGTCGACTTTATAAATAACTAGAAGGCTGACTAGATTTTCCACTTTCTAACACTTTCTCTTTTTACTTGGCCTCTGTTAGACTCTAACATCCGGTCCAGCCACATAAAGTCTTGGAAACCCCAGGAACCTACCTCACCTGGTCCTTGGTGCTCCATAGATGGCAAGTTTGTTCACTTATAGAGCTGGCCCCACGTGTTCCCTTTTCTCTACCTTGTAATAAATTAGGCCAAGGCTCTTCATTCTTTGAATTTAATTCCTCTAACACACACACACACACACACACACACACACACACACACACACACACCTGTCTTTTCTGGGTGAGGCAAAGCCATGGAAGTCTGGTTCTGGTTTATTTTTTAGGGTAAGAAAAAGGCCATTAAAATTCTCTCTGATGGTTGAGTCAGTCCTTGTGGGGGGAGGGGAGGGATGGAGCCAAGGGAAGAAATTTCCTGGTAAGCAAAGCCCCACTTAAAAATTTTTCCTTTCTTTCTTTTTGTTTCTCCTTTTCTTCCTCTTGAAGCCGCTCTCTCTGGAGTCAAAGCATTTTACAAAAACAAACCACTCCAAAGCTTTCAAGTCCAGGGAAAGCTCGAGCAAAGTTAATTAACATGAAGGTTCTCACAAAAGTTAATTAACATGAAGGGACTCACAAAAGCTGTCTGCTGGCATCTGCTCGCCTCCCATGTGCAGCGGTCCCTTTGTTTGATGGCAAACCAGCCCGGCAGCCGCATCTCCTGGGCCCAGGCCGCCTTCATTTCTCCCAGAGCACGTCTGAGTCCTCCTGAGCCACCAGCCCCGCACCCTTCAGGGCTCCTCGCTTCTGGGACGATTTGCCGCTGCCTGTAAGAAATCCCTAAAGAACGTTGGATTTTACAATGCTAGATTGAAAAGAAAAAAGGAAAGAAGGGTGACGGAGAAGAAAAGAGGAGGGAAAGCAAGTGAGGAAGGACGATAATAAAATCTCTTTTTAAAAAAGTACCTCGTAACTAAAGATAATTTTTGGCAGAGCAATTAGAAAATACACATACACGCTAAATATCCATCACTCAAACAACAATAATATAATGAAATAACATCATCTATATATATAAAAGCCTAAGTGACCATTCAACTGTTCGACCGGTTGCTATGATTCGCACTGACCACCAGGGGGCAGACGCTCAATGCACAGGCATGGAAACATGGCCCTCCCCTGCAGGCCTGGTCACCCCCAACTGCCCTCCCCTGATGAATCTTAGAGGAAAGGGGAGAGGGGGGAGGGCAGGAAGAGATTAACCAAAGATCTCATATGTGTACTAGAGGTCCAGTGCACAGATTCGTGCACCGGTGGGGTCCCTCGGCCTGCCCTGCGGGGATCAGGCTGAAACCGACAGTCCAACATCCCCCAAGGGGTCCCGGATTGCAAGAGGATGCAGGCCAGGCTGAGAGACCCCACCGGTGCACGAATCCATGCACCAGGCCTCTAGTCCTATATAATAAAGAGGTGATATGCAAATTGACCATCACTCCAACACACAAGATGGCCACCCCCATGTGGACACAAGATGGCCGCCACAAGATGGTCGGCAGGGAAGGGCAGTTGGGGGCGATCAGGTTGGCAGGGGAGGGCAGTTAGGGGTGACTGGGCTGGCAGGGGAGGGCAGTTGGGAGGGACCAGACCTGCAGGGGAGGGCAGTTAGGGGTGACCAGGCCTATAGGGGAGGGCAGTTGGGGTGACCAGGCCAGCAGGGGAGGGCAGTTGGGGAGGGACCAGACCTGCAGGGGAGGGCAGTTGGGGGGGGACCAGGCCGGCAGGGGAGGGCAGTTAGGGGCAATCAAGCAGGTAGGCAGATGAGTGGTTGGGAGCCAGCAGTCCTGGATCCCACTGGGATCAGGCCTAAACGGGCAGTCGGACATCCCTCGAGTGGTCCTAGATTGGAGAGGGTGCAGGCTGGGCTGAGGGACACACACACACACACACACACACACAAACACACCCCTGTGCACAAATTTTGTGCACCGGGCCTCTAGTATGATAATAAATAACATGACATATTAAATAATAATATGTAATGGTTATTAAATGATGTTCCATTAATATCAATAAATGATTTTTAACACTGCTTGTCTGGATAATATGATGAAAATGTGCATCCTATCTGACTTAGCCTCTGCTCTTATATAAAGATACTTTTTTTCAGAAACAGGGTTACAGTGGACTGCTTCTTTTGTAATCTGCTTTTCAGTAGATCATGAGCATTTTCCAATGTCAGTTAACCACCTGGTCTCTGCAGATCCACAAGGACTTTTCTCATCTTCCGGGAAATCAAATCGCCACAGGTAGGTTTTGCTGTCCCTTCTCAGGCCTCTCATATGTACCCTGCCAATACAGACATGTGAGCATACATATGTATTGAACAAATCACATGGAAAAGGTGATTTCTCTTAAACAAAGGCTTACTAAGGGGGTTCTTCCCTAGAAAGAAGCTGCACAGTTGTGTCAGAAAAATCCATTGATTTAGATCTACAAATGTCAGAGTCCTGGATCATTGCCCAGAACTTTGAGACTGGGGGTGTTTGCTAGGAGTGCTGCTTTGGTTCCCTTCAGAGACTTCAGATGTATATTTCTGAGTTCCTGATGGTTCTGAAGGAATCATGCTGACACAGGTGTGACTCTTCAGGAATGGCCCTCAGTGGTGGTCACAGCCCTGTGAGCGCTCCTGGCTGCTGCCCAGGCCTGCCTGCCCAGAGGCGGGCCAGATGTGTTCACTGGGAACCACTTAGGAATTTTCGGGTGTGGGATCGATGTGACCAGGACACAAAGAGAAGATCCAAGAAAGGCTTGATTCTCATTGTAGATATTTTCTATAATTACTGCCAGAAGTTTGGTCCTCTCCCCGCTCCGCAAACGCTTCTTATAATTTCGAGTGTCACTGAGACCACGGGGTTTAATTGCCCAGTGCCTGCTTCACCCGCTTCCATCAGCAGAAGCATTTCGAAGTGACCGGCTGAGGAAGAAGAGGGCTCTCCGTCGGCAGCCTTCCCGTGCCCGAGGCCGTGTGGATGACTAGAAACACAGCCGAGCGTTTTTATTCCCTACTTTATAGGCTGTATCAGGAAAGTCTGCAACTGGTGACAACAATGGAAGCTGTGGGTATCATAGGTAAATGCACATTTAGATACAGGCCAGAAATATTTCTATACGAGTTCCACACAGGAAAGAGTCCCAAATCTGAAAGGTAAGAAAGACCATTCCGATCATGGGAGGAAGTGTTCTGTGGGGGTTAAAAGCATGACCTCATTTTGAACCTCGGCTTTGCTCCCCAATGGCTGAAGGGCCTGGTAGTCGTATATTACTATTGTGGATTGGTGACTAACACCCATTCCAACTGTCTTCCATCTCAGAGGTGAGAACTAAAAACATTTCCCAGACTCCTTTGCAGCTAGGGGCTAGGTCGGATGTGGTGTAGTCTCACCGATTTGGTGCCGTCGGACAAAGCAGAAAGCAGAAGTGAGTCCAGGGCCATAGAAGTGTTGCTCCTGGTTTACCTCCTGGGAAGCAGGGCTGTGGTGCTTGGCTCAGAAGCTGTCAAGAACATTCCAGGTTCACTAGTAGCTTCTTGATTTTATTTTATTTATTTTTTATATCTTTAAAAATATATATATCTATATTGATTTCAGAGAGGAAGGGAGAGGGAGAGAGAGATAGAACATCAATGATGTGAGAATATCATTGATCAGCTGCCTCCTGCACAGCCCCCACTGGGGATCGAGCCTGCAACCCGAGCATGTGCCCTTGACCTGAATCAAACCCAGGACCCTTTAGTCCCCAGGCCGACGCTCTATCCACTGAGCCAAACTAGCTTCTTGATTTTAAAAAAGGCAGATGGTCTGTTTCTGTGGAATTGGCATTGCTCTTCAGAACTAAACCCACATTTAAAAAACTTTTATTGTTGAGATGATTACAGATGTCCCTTCCTCCCATTGTCCCCTTCTCCCCGGTATGTTCAATTGCAAAATGGGACTTAACATCTCGCAGAGGCTTGTGGGAAGAGTTATGAGAGAGAGTGACCGTAAAGCACAGGACCTGGCAGAAATGTCACCTGCACTTTGGTCACTGTCTCTGCTCCCACCCCATCCTGAACGTTTATTCACAGGGTGGCTGTGGACAGGTCATCCCAAAAGCCAGTCCCCCCCTCCACAGAAATACCCGCAGCTCACAACGATGTCTCAGTTTCTAAACTTTGCTGACCTCTTCCTGAAGCCTAATCGCGATCTGCCCTTTAGTATCCCTGACTCATCTGGTACACCGCATCATCCATCATGTCTTCCCTCCCTCGCTGCTGCTACGGTGCCCAAAAAGATTGGGGCATGTACTGGTTAAATTGAATTCAACTCAGACTTTATCATAAGCTGCATAATACGCTCTGCAAGCAGATACACATGTTATTGGGATCAGAGGGCTCATCATCCTATTCCTTCTTTCCTCCTCCCAGCCCTGAGAACAGGTGGTGATAGGGACAGCTAAGATATGGCTAAATCCATGGCTACTCTGAGAGCCAAATGTGGATCTCTTTGGTACTAAACTGAAATCTCACAGGTTAGGTCAGACATTAGAATGGCTGTTTGGTTTTATTAATACCATTTATTTTCACATGAGAAATACTCCCACTCTGCCTGTATATCTCTCTCCTCAAACAATTAAACATAGAGTTACCAGATGCCCAGCAAGTCTACTCCTAGATATATACACAAAAGGAATGAGAAAACCAGTACATGCATGTTTATTGCAGCACCATTCATAATCACCAAAAGGCCAAAACAGCCCAAACGTTCACCAATTGACCAATGATAAACAAAATGTGATCTAGCCACTCAGTGAATTTTGTTTTTGTTAATCCTCACCCTAGGATGTTTTTCCCATTGATTTTTAGAGAGGGTGAGGGTGGGGGAGAGAGAGAAAGAGAGAGAGAAAAGAGGGTGGGAGAGAGAGAAAAACGTCGATTGGTTGCCTCCTGAACATGCCCTGACCAGGGCCAGGAATGGGAATTGAACCCATGACCCTTAGGTGTATCGCGCGACACTCTAACCACGGAGCACCACCGGCCAGGGCTCAGTGAACTTTTATTTGCCCATAAAAAGAAATGAAGTACTGATACCTTGTCCAACATGGATAAACCTTGAAAACATTATGCTAAGTGAAGAAAGCCAACAACAAAAGACCACGAACTATACAATTCCATTCATATGAAACGTCCAAAATAGAGCAGAAAGTAGGTTACTGGAGGGGTGGGGAGGATAGGTGGGTAACACAGCTAAAGCGTGACAAAAATGTCCTAAAATTGACTGTGGTGATGGTTGCATAACAGTGAATATACTAAAAAACATTGACTTGTATAATGTAAATGAGTGAATTGTATGGTATGTGAATTATATCCCAATAAAGCGATTAAAAGAAAAAGAATCCAGAGAGCCAGGATGAAATTACTGGTATACAGCAAACACACACTCTTCTTTTTGATGAGTTTTTAAAATTCAGCAAATACACATGCCCCAAGTGCACCCGGATTCCAGACTACCCTCTGATCTAACTGCACACGGCTGGCAAATTCAGACCCCGCTCATTGGCCGTCACCTTCTCTAAGTTCCCTCTCCAGAAATGAGTTGATATAAATTGGGAACGTAGAAGACGTGAATGCCCACAGCCTGGTGCAGAGTAAATAGTCTCTGCACATTTGCTATTACTATTATCTTGAAATTTGCAACACTGTCTGATTTTGCTCCTCATTTAACTGCTCCTTGTTTCTCCTGTCATGGGTTCCTTTCTTTCTCTTTGCTCCTTTCTCTCTCCCGGGAGCTGCTCAAGCTCCACCCTCCCTCGTTTCCATCTCACCACACTCTCTCCTGGCAGGTGCTCCGCAGCCACAGCTTCTATCTCTGTTGTTTCCGATTGGTGTCTTTCTGGACCTCGAGGGACATCTCCTCAAGTGCTTAGATACCACCAGTTCAAAACTGAGTCTGTCCTCCCTACTCCATCACTCCTCACTGCCTCGTTTCAGTTGCAGGCACCTGCGTCCTCCCAGCCACTCCCAGGGCACAGCACCCAGCTGCCGTGAATGCCCTGCGGCTCCACCTGCGCCGGGGCTCAGCTCTCTTCCCCCAGCTGTGGGCGTGTTGATGGCTGACAGCTGGGCCAAGTCCCTCTGTGGGAGTTACACTTGATGGAAGAAGGACACTTGGCCCAGATTACGCCCCTGACCTGGTGGCAGCCTGAATGCAATGGCTAGTCGAGATAAGGGGGACGACAGTTCTGGCCTCTTTGCCCTAATTCGAGCCGACCCTGAAGGGCCATCTCAGCGCCCATAGGACCAGCTGCGGGCAGCTCCACGTGCCCTTCCACCCAGTGCTGCGCTTTCACTCTCCCATAGGTGTTGGCCTTGGGAGTGCTCCCCAGCAAACTTCCTGCACACGAACCTTCTCAGAGTCTGCTGCTTAGAAAACCCCGCCTGCAGCGCTCAGCTCCCTTTGGCTTCCCCATTCTCCTCCCTCAATGGCAGTCAAAGCCTGTCACTGTCCCGTGGACCTGTGCTTCCCTCGTCAAGTCCAATGCCAAGGTTAAATCATTCAGGACAAAAAACTCACAAACACTTGATTGCAAAGATTGTTCAGAATTAAATATTTCAGGAGTAGATTTAGCTTTAGGTCTAGCTTGATCCAGGGTTCAAATATTGTAACCAGTTTGGACTTCTTCCTTCATTGGCTCTGCCTTCTGCTCTATTGGCTCCTTTCTCAGAACAGCTCTCTCCTCCTCCCCTCACAGAAAGGCTGCACATTCCTTAGGGAAAGCGCATATTGCATCTGCTCTTAGAAGTCTCAGACAGCCTCACATCTGACAGATCCTGATTGGTTCATGCTCCCATCCTCAAACTGATCACTGTGCCAGATGTGATTCTCTTTTGGGGTGGTCTGGGCCACATGATCAACCCTGGACCCTGGGATGAAGGCAACTATCCCTGAAGCAAATAGACTGAGAGTGGGGAAAAAGATGATTTCTTCAGAAGAAAATTGGGTTAATGGGGACCCAAAGAATGAATAGATGTTGGGAAACAAACAGTAAGATGCTTCTATAATTTCATTTCACAGCCACTGTGAAAACCTCCTCGCTTTTCCTACGTTCAGGTTCTCTTTCCATCCGTAATTTCTCTCACTCACCCCCCCCCCCCCCCCAGAGCTCTAAAACACAGCCAAGGTCAGGTGTCTGTTCAACAGTCTTCAAGAGGCATACCTGTTTCGGTCTTTAGACTAGGTTTTAAGGTCACCTTCTCGAGTGTCCTACTGTGTCCATGCAGCACTTCTTAAACTTTGGGGAACTGAAGGGTCACCTGGAGAACTTAAGACACAGAATCCTGACTCAGTGGGATGGGGTGGGGCCTGTGAGTTTACATTTCTAGCAGTTTCCCAGGTGATGTTGGAGCTACTAGCCCTCGGACCTCTACTCAGAGAAGCACAGCTCATGGGTGGCGTGTACTCCAATCAGATGGCCCCCTCACTTTTCAGACACATCTCACTATCTTCTCCTCTGGGACTTAGCTCAGGCTCTTTCTTCTACTGATAATGCCCATCCCACAATTTCTGTCTGCTGAAATCCTATCCTGAAATCCTATCCTTCAAGGCCAAAGTCAAATGCCATCTCCTCCAGGACATCTTTCATTTGAGTCCTGTTTTGCTTAATTTATTCATTTTTAAAACTGATATATTGTATTCCATATTATAATAGTTCATGTGTATCTTAATTTATCTAACATATTTATTTTTTAAATATTAAAAATGATTGTTGTTCTCTTTGTTTCAAAATAAAACAAAACAGATTTCTTATAGAAACATTTGCATCAAAAATAGGGGAAAATAAAACACACGAAGTCACCTTTTAACAATCAGGGAGATTTGAATATGAACTAGGTATTATGTGATATGAAGGAATTATTGTTAATTCTGTTTGGTGTAATAATAGCAGGGTGGTTATGTTGTTTTTTTAGAAAGCTTTTGTCAGTTAGAAACATATGTTGAAGTATCTGCAGGTGAAATCGCATGGTGCCTGAAATTTGTGTTTGAATACTCCATCAAACAATAAAAAATTGAAGGAGAACTGACAAAAAATAGAATTGGAGGAATATTATTGGGGTTCATTATTCTATGCTCTGTTTGTGTGTGTTTGTGACTTTTCCGCAATAAAAAGTAGATCAAACCACCCAGCCAGCGTGGCTCAGTGGTTGAGCATTGACCTATGAACCAGGAGGTCAGGGTTTGATTCCCGGTCAGGGCACATGCCAGGGTTGCAGGCTCAATCCCCATTGTGGGATGTGCAGGAGGCAGCTGATCAATGATTCGCTCTCATCATTGATCTCTCTCTCTCTCTCTCTCTCTCTCTCCCTTCCTCTCTGAAATCAATAAAAATATATTAATAAAAAAGGAGAGCAAACCAAAAATGCACACGTGTCTTTATGTTTATATGTATTTGTAGAGAGACAGAAATAGATTTTAAGGTTCTTCATGTCAGGGACTATGGTCATATTTCTCTTTTTATCCTACACAGAATCTAGAATGGTGCCTGGCTCTCGAGAGGGTGCTATGCTTAATAACTAGCTGCGGAATGAATGAACAGTAAAGGCAGACAGTAGCCATGGCAACGGTTCCCATCAGTAGTGCTCCAGCCCAGAGGCTCCGGAATCCATGACTAGTTCTTTCCCTTACTCGCACTGTAATCTCCAGCAGGTCTTTTAACCTCAGAGTGTCTCAGTTTCCTCATCTGTGAAACAGGAGTAACTATAGTTACTTTTTAGGGTTCATTGTTTTCACAAATACCATAGTAAATGTTCCAGGCACCATTCTAGACTTCAGGGTACAGTAGTGAATACCATAGCCCAAATCCCTGTCTTCAAAGAGCTGACATTCTAGGAAGGTAAGATAGACCATAAACAAATGAGTTGGCAAAATATAGAGGCTGTTAGATCCTACTAAAATGAGGTAGAAAAGGGAGAGAGGATGTGGGGCTTGCATTTGCTATTTTAAGCTGGGTGAGCAGGACTCCCCCCCACCCCTCCCCGCCTAGACAGTGACATTTTAACAAAGACCTGAATTCAATGACAGAGTGAGCCAGGTGTCTGTTTCGGGATGAATGTTCAGTCCAGGTGGAGGGAGGAATAAGTGTGTTGAGAAATAACAAGAAACAGCACCATTTGTCTGTGCAGTGGCTCTAAGTGGATACCTGGTCCGGTCTGGAGGGTTTCTATGCTAAATCAGGCCTGGAAAATGTTTTCTTTAAAAGGCTGGGTAGTAGATATTTGAGGCATTGTAGGCTATATAACATGGATAATACAGAAATGAATAGGCATAGCAGTATTCTAATAAAACTTTATTTACAAAAACAAGTGGTGCTTGGGTTTTGGCCTGTAGGCTATAGTTGGCTAACCCCTGCTCTAAAGACATCATCACTCTAAGATTTTGGAAAATGAAAGGATGACAGTGGGAAAAAGTAACATAAAACAAAGGCACTGTTGTGTGTGTGTGTGTGTGTGTGTGTGTGTGTGTGTGTGTGTTTAAATCAAGCTCTGGACATTTTTTTATTCCTCACTCGAGGATATGTTTATTGATTTTTAGAGAAAGAGAAAATAGAGAGAGAAACATCAATGTGTGAGAGAAACTTCGAATGGTTGCCTCCCACACACACTGACCAGGGATCGAACCTGCAACCTAGGTATGTGCCCTTGATTGGGAATCAAACTTGCAACCTTTGGTGCATGGGACAACGCTTCAACCAACTGAACCACAGGGCCAGGCCCAGCTCGGCCAGTTTTATTGAAGAGAGTCTTGCACGATTTGCTCCCCGCCGGTCTGTCCTGGCGTGCTTCCAGCGTCACCAGCATCACCTGCCTCCGCAGCAGCCAGTGTGCGTGCTCGGGAGTCTTCTCCACACGCTGTGCCCAATTCAATATCCTCGCACCGTAGTGATGGGCACCAGGCTTGGCCAACGCGGCGGAGGACTCTGTTTCAGATTTCCTCAAGGCGGGGCCGTGGCTGGCCAGGATGAGCAGTTTTGCTTTGCCTGGTCATTTTCACTGCCTACTCATACCCCGGCACGTACTTCCCACTTTTCGTAACAAGTTGAGTGAGTGACCAACTCCTGGGACTTTTTGTCTTCTTTGTGGCCACCATCTTCCTGTCTCAGGTATGAGGCGGCCCCCGACCGAGAGCAGCCACCACGATGGCCAGGCAGCGAGAAAGCAAGGCGCCCTTTCTTTACAATCTGCCTCCCACTTGGGCTTAGAAAACCACCATTCCCAGGAAATGACTGTGGTGTGCGGTGAGGAGTTCCTGTCAGGGCCTCAACTCTGCGGGCGCCTTATTCTCGCTCAGGCTTTTCGTTTCCTCTCTCTTTCTTAATTCACTTTTGTCATTTGGATTTCTCTGCTGCTTCATTCTTTTCCTTACTGCCCTGCCCCTCCCCTTCCTCGTCTTTTCTGATGCCTCCTGCATTCTAGCACTCTTCCCTCCTCATTTTGCATCTCTGTTGAGATCATGGATATCGGGTTTGTTTGGTGAGATGGCCTATGCATGGCCTGACACGAACTGCACGAAAAACAGTAAGGTTTGCTTTTTAACCGGTACTGTGGGTGGGGCTCCAGCATTCGAACCTGCTTTCTGGGTGGACCTCGATTGGCCTTGATGTGAGAGAGTGCTCTCCGAGAGGACAAGCCTCGAGAGAATGAGAGAAGAGGTGAGTAGGTTCAGAAGGGGTCAAAGTTGATAGGTCAGGACCTCTTGCGCCCTGGGTGTGTGTGGGCAAGCACGCGCGTGCATGTGTGTTTCGCAGTCCGAGGTGGATGCAGGCCATGCCCTCGGCGGAGGAAGAACAGTTCATAAATCCAGGCACCCTCCCTTACTCACACTTTGAAAATCCCACCTTGATTGTGTGGGCTTCGTGATTACAGGCCATTAGAGACCATTACTGAATGAACTCTGAGATTTCGATCATGAAATGCAAACTCTCTTGTGAAATGCAAACCTAGTTTCACATATTAATTGCTTCTAATTAAGGAGGAACATTTTAACCAATTAGCTTGTGGAATTTAAGTGTAATCAGAAGCATAATTCAGAGATCTGCTAATTGCTTCCCCCCATTGCAGCTCTCTGCCTTTGGTCTGTGTGCACACGGTCATGTATGCATAGGTGGTGGCTGAGAGGCCCAGGGACTCTTTAGCTACAGTAGCTGTGTAGACAGCCATCACCCATACCTTGGAAGTTAACATGTGAAACAAGTGGGGTCGGGGGGGATGCGGGCAATAAGAGAGAATAGAAACACCAAACTGGACTGAGCCGGGTTCTAAACCAACTTGACTACTGAGGTGTTGGCTAATGGTAGGCATGTCACATCACTTCTCCAGATTTCTTGGATGCAAGACGGCAAAGGTCTCATTCAGCTTCCAGGACTCACGACAGACTCCAATGCTTTGTGATAACCTTCCCTAATTCCACGCGAGGCGCGAGCTGTATAGGAAAAGAGAAAAGCGTCCATTGATAGAAAGCCCAGGTGTGCTGATTGACACGTCAGCAGCCACAATACTCAAGTATTATGGGTTGGCAGCTGCTCTGGCCGCCCGAGGATGTTTTGAAGGAAAAGGTCTCTGACTGTCTCTTGGCACTCCGTTCCACTCTTGTTTTCCTTCGTCCATCTTCGTCATGTTAATGGGCTTTTCCTGGTCTGGGTGGTACTTTGTCTTCTCCAGTGTCGGCCTCACATTCTGGACGCCTGACCGTGGCCCCTCTGGTGGGTGGCTGTTCTCACTCTCAGTCCTCAGCAGAGAGCATCCTGCTCTTCTGGTCCTGCCTCATCTTGCTTCTCTTGCTTCAAAACGGGCTCTCAGCAGGAGCCTACCTACCGCTGCTGCTGATTGAACTTGGTAATTACCAAGATTTTTCTTTGGCATCTTGACTTGGGCTTAATGCTGCAATCCTCATTATTATATAATAACCCACCAGCCAGAACTTGCTCATCAATTTCTGCCCCATCTATGTGATTATTTCCTTTGTAAGAGTAAAACAGGTCCTTACCCCTCCTGCCATCCCCTCTGGGAGAAGTCCAGCTGCTGCCGTTGTGTACAAAATGGTGCAGTTGACCTGTTTCCTGGGCTTGCGTTAGTGTGACCTGTTACCTGCCTATTTCCTGCCTTGCTGGTGGCTTACACCCCCCACTCCTGTACTCTCAGCCTCCAGGCCTGTGGAGGGGAAGCAGAGGAATGAGGAGAACACTCCAGGAAAAAGGCACGGAAGGGTCAGCTGACTGTGTGGTTGCCGCTTTTGGGTGGCACTGCTCGAAGGGCAAATGCTCTCTACGAGGTCGGTCCCTTTCACAGCATCTCAGCTGAAAGGCCCCGTTCCCTCAGTCTCACGAAAGGGAATCCCTACGGAGGAGGCTGCAGACCGCGCCCTCAGCATCCCGGGCCGAGGCTGTGACTTCCCGGCAGGCCTGTGCAGGAGATGGCGTCCAGCGTGCCTCCATCACAACGATGTGAACAATGAAATAGATTCATGTTCGAGGCGTGTTCTCATTAGGTGCAGCCTTCACGAAAAGTAATTAAAAGTTGGCAAATATTCTTTCTAGATGATTAATAGGTCATCTCCACTTTTCCTTTTGGGAGGTCAGTTGCCAGTTACCAAAAATGAAACACCTGCTTTTACATCAACGTGGCTGCTGCCCGAGACTGAGCAGCACGCAGCATTCCCGGAGCTGTTAAATCTGTCCACGGTGCCAAAAAAAATGGGGCCTTATGTTTACCCAAGTCCTGAATAAATATGGTGGATTTGGGGACACAGATCTGATTAAAAACTTCTCCCTAAGCCAACAGGAGAGCTAAGCTAGCTTACTTAGGTACATGTAATTTATGAAGACTGTGATTAGATGGCAATGAATGGTCATTTTGGTGGAATAAAGCACATTTAAAAAAAAGTGTCTCTGAATTTGAATTCCAGTGAGTACAACCAGTATTTCCTATGTTCAGTTTCAGGGAGTGCAGGTTCCTGCACGACTTTTGCCTGAGCCAGGTGAGCAGTGAATACGCACTTCACTACTGAAGGGCTTAGAAACAGACTGGCTCTCTCCGAGGAGGCAGGAAGATGAGGTAAAAGGCAGAAACCCTGCTTAATGATTTTCTTTTCCACGTAAAGTATCCATTGACAAGCATCTCACTCCTTGTTCAGGTTACTGTAAACCTCGAATGCCTCAAGGGTCTCGTTAAGGTCAAAACCTTCCCATAAGGCTCCTGTCACCTTAGAGGTGGGGGCCCTTAGGAGGCTGGGAGTTGGTGATTGAACCAGAACACAGTGCGGGGGCCACATAGGTGGTTCTCATTGGACTCTTAATGCTCCCTCTGGTCCGGACTCATCACAACCACCGTTTCCAACCTCCAGAAGTCGGTGGGGGACACACAAAGAGGGGGATACAGAGGCTCCAAGGTTTCAAGTCCGACTGGGCCAACTGAGGAGGGTCTGGCCTGGTGCGGACCTCCCTCCCCTGCCTGTCAGGTCAGCAGCCCAACCCCTCCACTGAGGTCCTGCCCCACAGCGGCGGCAGAGCATCAGAAAGGGAATCCGTCTCTCTGGACTCCAATGAGCATGTGTTTCTGTGGAAAGACCAGAGAGGAGTCAGGACCCCCATGATTCCAGGTCTAGCCTGTCCTGGCTCCAGGTCTAGCCTGCACCGGCTCCAGGTCTAGCCTGCACCGGCTCCTGGTCTAGCCTGCACCGGCTCCTGGTCTAGCCTGCACCGGCTCCAGGTCTAGCCTGCACTGGCTCTAGGCACCGGCTCCTGGTCTAGCCTGCACCGGCTCCAGGTCTAGCCTGCACCAGCTCTAGGTCTAGCCTGCACCGGCTCCAGGTCTAGCCTGCACCGGCTCTAGGCACCGGCTCCAGGTCTAGCCTGCACCAGCTCTAGGTCTAGCCTGCACCGGCTCCAGGTCTAGCCTGCACCGGCTCTAGGTCTAGCCTGCACCGGCTCCAGGTCTAGCCTGCACTGGCTCTAGGTCTAGCCTGCACCGGCTCCAGGTCTAGCCTGCACCGGCTCTAGGTCTAGCCTGCACCGGCTCCAGGTCTAGCCTGCACCGGCTCTAGGCACCGGCTCCAGGTCTAGCCTGCACCAGCTCTAGGTCTAGCCTGCACCGGCTCCAGGTCTAGCCTGCACCGGCTCTAGGTCTAGCCTGCACGGCTCCAGGTCTAGCCTGCACTGGCTCCTGGTCTAGCTGCATTAGCTCTAGGTCTAGCCCAGGGGTGGGCAAAGGTCTAGCCTGCACCGGCTCCAGGTCTAGCCTGCACCGGCTCTAGGCACCGGCTCCAGGTCTAGCCTGCACCAGCTCTAGGTCTAGCCTGCACCGGCTCCAGGTCTAGCCTGCACCGGCTCTAGGTCTAGCCTGCACCGGCTCCAGGTCTAGCCTGCACTGGCTCCTGGTCTAGCCTGCATTAGCTCTAGGTCTAGCCCAGGGGTGGGCAAACTTTTTGACTCGAGGGCCACAATGGGTTCTTAAACTGGACCAGAGGGCCGGAACAAAAGCATGGATGGAGTGTTTGTGTGAACTAATATAAATTCAAAGTAAACATCATTACATAAAAGGGTACGGTCTTTTTTTTTTTTTTTTTTTAGTTTTATTCATTTCAAACGGGCCGTAGTTTGCCCACGGCTGGTCTAGCCTGCACTGGCTCTAGGTCTAGCCTGCATTAGCTCCAGGTCTAGCCTGCACCGGCTCCTGGTCTAGCCTGCACCGGCTCCTGGTTTAGCCTGCACTGGCTCCTGGTCTAGCCTGCATTAGCTCTAGGTCTAGCCTGCATTAGCTCTAGGTCTAGCCTGCACTGGCTCTAGGTCTAGCCTGCATTGGCTGTGTAGCCCGAGTCAGATGATAGAATCATGGCCACAATCAACTGGAAGGAATTCAGGGATCACCTCTGTTGGTGCACTGGAACCACCGAGACAGCTCAAGAAAGCATTCCTGGAATTTGGATTCAGTTGGTCTGGGGCAGCCCCGATCCTGCTTTTCTAGCCAGCTTCCAAGGCGGGCCACTGCTGCCTCTCCATGGACCCCGTAATGCGTGAGCATCACCTGCTTATGAGTCTTGTCATAAAATGGATTGGCAAATGCTTTAAGGGTCAGTTAGTAAATATCTTAGGCTTTGTAGGCCGTATCATTTGTCTCAACTACTCAACTCTTGTCATCGTAGCCACAGACAATCTGCACGTGAATGAGGATCTGTCCTCTGATAAGTCTTGACAAAAGCAGGAGGCGGGCTGTGGGCTCAGGTGCCGACCTCTCAGCACACGCTCCCAGCCCTCAAACGGGGTGCTCCTGGCCTGACTTTTCTCCAGGCTGCAGATAAGGTACAATCATACCATAAACACTGTATGACACCTTCATTTATTCTAATAATCATTGAATCTGTCTTTATAAGTATTCCCTCTAGTTATTAGGCATCACATAAAAAGTAAGGATGTTAAAGAGATGACAGAAGGGACCACTTTGAATGGTAATTTAGGAACTTTCTTGGTCTCAGGAAATAGACACATGGAACTCTTTGTATCACTAATACCTCCGTGAAGTAGAGCACAAACGGACACTCGTTAGACCAGTGGTTCTCAACCTTCCTAATGCTGCGACCCTTTAATACAGTTCCTCATGTTTGGTGACCCCCAATTTCATTGTTACAAATTGAACATAATTAAAGCATAGTGATTAATCACAAAACAATGTCATTATATATGTGTTTTCCGATGGTCTTAGGCGACCCCTGTGAAAGGGTCGTTCGACCCCCAAAGGGGTCGCGACCCACAGGTTGAGAACCGCTGCGTTAGACGAAACTACCATGTTCCCGATGGCCTGACACCCTCACTGCCTTCAGAGTATTTCACTTAAAAAACATTCGATACACAAAGACATACCAACAAGTTATATTATTTTTTATTCATGTTAGAATTTCTATCAGTGTTTGAACATTAACATTTAGAGAGTTTGTACATTTTTGCCTTCCAAGGTTTAAAATGAGAACCACACTAGGTCACAAATGGCAACTAGTACACAGTTCACAACTGCATGAATATTCACCCGATCTCCCTCTCTTAACACTGTTAAACGTTTTCTTTCTTGCTGTACTTTACAATGGAAAGTGTGCCCCACGCATGTCTCAGCGAAGTTTCCGACATTATGGATTCATCACATATAAATTCTTTAAAAATATACTTCTGTCAAAGACTTGATGACTACTATGTACACTACAAAAATAAATTTTCATATAAATAAATTATATGGCATACTTTTATCTTTGTAATTGAAATGACACAAACCCATTTCCACCAAAATTGGCAGGCAATGAGACCCAGTTTGAATATTTATTTCCTTTAAACTCCTTACACTAAAACCGACTATGAGACCTTAATGAGAATGTTATATACTCTGAACTATTTAACATTAGTAAGCACTCTATACAAATAAAAATTCTGTTCCAAAGTAAAACATAGCTGTAATAGTGTTTCCAATAGAAATAAAAATCCCTGCATTTTGTTATAAACTGGCATGACAAATACTGTAGGAAAACATTCTTATGATACAAAATTATAAATATCAGCAAAGATTTCTTTTAAAAAATTAAAACATCCAAATGAACAAACAAGACAGACAAAATAAAACTATTTTAAAAAGGGAGAGAAATTCTAGTTGCCTGCCAGCCCCGTGTTCTCCCTTTGCCAATGTGACTATCGGAGAAAGTTCCACGCTGAGCAGAAAGCAGGGGCTGGACAAGCTGTCAGGCACCACACGAGTTGGGCTCAGGAAAAGAGCAAGGGCACGCCGCGAGCCAGAGGGAAGCAGACCTCAGAATTTGCATCATCTCTCTCCTGAACGCAGGACATGGACATTTTCTGAGCAGAGCTGGGTGTTAGGTAGACAGTGTGGCTAAGGGAGGCACCAAACAGTAGCAGGGGGGCCAGCGGGCCCCTGGCATATTAACACACACCTGGGGCCCACAGGTGGCTTCCAATTAGCATCTTACAGTTATGTGTGTAGGGTCTGAGGTCACTGCACTGCTGGGTGCTGCAGGGGGCCGCTGCCTTTCGAGGAAGATTTTCCATGTAAAACAGGAGGGCACAACAGGAGGGAGCTGCCAGCTGTGCCCGCCTATAGTAGCTTCGTCGGGGTGCCAAGTGCTTCCCCGACATGCTGGTCTCTGGCTAAGAGCTGAGGAAGACCAAGCCTCCGCACAAGAGAGAATGGATACAGAAGCAAATCTTTACAAATAATGCCTGGCTGAGAAGTCTGCCTCCATACCCATCCTCAGTGGAGTGTGTGCACCGAGCATCTCCTGCTTGTCAATAAATGTCACATTGAAAGAACACTAATCATGGTGAGAAGAAGAAAATAACTTAGTTAGGAAGTGTGCACCATCACGTTAACATAAACACATTGAGAAGGATCCTTCTAAATCCTACCAAACTTCTGACCCCGTATCGCCTTATTGAACGCTCACTGTTTATTTTTAAAGATGCAAAGAGACCCAGAAAGCCCCAACCAACTGTGCAATTTAGGGAGAAAGAGAACTTAAATGGTAGGGACTCAAAACATCACCTCTAGGTTTACTGTGGGCCCAGAATGGACAGGTTTTTCTACCTTGTAGCAGAGTCATTACCTCCAATACATTTTTAATCCACTCTGGAGGTTTTTTTTATGTGTGCATTGGTCATGAGAGATACAATGAAGGCTGCACAACATGCTCATGCCCAGCTGAGGCTCAGCACGAGGCATGCTCTCTAGCTGTTGAACAATAATGACGATGAACAGACGTGAGCTCTAGACCCTGAGGTCCCAATGTCCACGACAGAGATCCGTGTGAAGGAACGTCTCTCCCGAGGCACGAGCGGGGTGCCTGGACGGCAGCAAGGATCTGAAGAGATGCCTTGGACTTGAAGTGAGTCTGACAACAGCATAAGGCGATGTTTTGGGCAGGGCCAGCCCCCACGCACTAGGCAATGCTCTCCCAGCCTGACCAGGGCAGAGCCCGCTAAGGGTGACAGACAGTGAGAGAAAAACAAGAACAAACGATCACAGTACAGCACACGGGGAAATCACACACACGTTCACACGCAGCCAACAGGAGTGCCGCACCCAACTACACCTAGAAGCCACCGGGGTTAACGTGCTTTCTTCATATCTGCTCATTAAACAATAACAAAATTATCACGCATAGCGTGTTCGAAAGTTAACAGTAACATTTCATACTACCACAGGGTTGTGATATGCAAATTTAAAATATTTTAAACAGAAACCTTTACAAAATAATCCTATTATATAAGCAATATTTGCATAGAATTATACAGGTAAATTATACAATATTTAAGCAGCAGCAAGAGATGCTGTAATTTAAGACTAAGTTAAGCTTGGTTGGGGCACCGAGACCAATGTACAAACAGGGCGGGCCTCGCTGCGGCCGCCCCACCGCCCACCCTGGGCCGGGAGTGGGAAGCGCCAGACCACACGACTTTACATCATTCCTTCGTATTTACAGATGTGTACACCTCTTAAATATTTAAAGAAATATTTCACAAAATAATACAGCCGGTTACAGTAACAGCGAACTGCAACCCCGGTGCAGGGCGTCTTCCCGACTCCGAGCAGCGCTCTCCTCGCAGGTGCGGGGGCTGGGGATTCCGATCTTTGGCCTCTTTGCTTCAGATTTTACTCACCCTTTGAAAGAAAAAAAAAAAAAAAGGAAGTCAAACGAAGTAACAGTCTATGAGTCCATGTCTACGAAGCACACTAACAGGCTAAGAGAGTCTCTGTATGAGAAATCAGGATGGGGGGCCGGCTGGGGCCGGCGGGCTTTCCAGGGGCTGGCCGGGACTCTTTCCTTGATTTAGGGGCAGGTGCCGAGTGTGCTCACTTCGTGCCCATTCGCTGAGCTGTGCATTCCTCACATGCACCTGTAGGGCACGTGAATCAAGACGGAAACATCGGTGAAAGGGGCAGCTGTTAGCATCTGTTAGTCCCCCACCCTCAACAGGGTCACAGTGGGGGTGAGACCCAATCTGGGACAACACTGTGGCCCAGTGACGAGAGCCTGGGCCCGGCAGCCCTGCCTTGGGGGTCAGGTCAGAGACGTTCAGGTCGGGACTTCCCAATGCCAGGGGCTCCAAGCCCCAGAAACCCCAGGAGCCTGGCCCTGGGTCCCCCACCGCACGCACCTCAGCTGGAGCCGCTGCCCCGGGGCCGTTCCTCGCACTCCACGTCCTGCAGCTCTATGACCTCCACCTTGGAACCCCTCCTCTCGCACCGGACGTTGAAAGGCACATGGGGGTCCTCGAACAGCCCAGGGTCCGGCTGGGGGTAGTCCTCGTAGCCGGGGTACAGCCCCCCTCGGGGGTGCCGCCCGGGGGCGGGCGGGGGGTGCACGGCGACAGTCACGGACGCCGAGGCCGTCACGGTGGTGATGGGCTGGCAGTAGCTGGGCACGGAGCTGCCCGTGGCAGTGAACACTGGGTGCCGAGGGGCGTGCGTGCGGGCTCCCCGGGGGCCCACGCGGTCCCTATTGCTCGGGCCAGAATGCCCGTCAGTAGAAATTTCGAAAGCGTCTCTGCGCGGTCTGTAGGGGGGCGGCCGCAAGCCTTCTCTGGGAGGCTCCCGCTGGGGCTGCGGGCCTGGCCGTCCGGGTGGCAGGGACCCTGAGTCCAGGTGGGGCGGCAGTCGAGAACTGGAGGGTGGGTGATGCCTGGCTTCCGGGTGGACCACCTGCAGAGGGCGAGGCAGGTTAAAGCAGGCTGGGCGCTCACCCCAGGACGGGCATCCCCTGCTGCTCCCAGCCCTCCCCTATGGGCCCTGGCTCCTGCCTGGCCACCCACACAGCTCTTCTTAACCCAGAGGCCATCGACCCCACAAAGGGCTGGGAGAGGCCCCGGGAGCCAACAAGGACCTTCCACTCACAAAAGAAAAACCCGTTCTCTGACAACCTCCACGGCAGAGGAGCGCCTTACTCGGACCCTACGTCTCGGGCTCGGCTTCACCAGCACAGCTGGCTGGGCACAGAACAGCTGCCCACAAACGCAGGGCTGTGGGCGGAGAGGCTCTAGGCTGCCTCCCTCCCAGTCTACACCCCCTGCTCAGGAGGGCCAGCTCCTGAACTCCTCTTAGAACTGCTACGCATCTGGCCCTGGCTCGCCCAGATGCCAGGCCCTGGCAGGACTATCTATACATACTCTGGTGAATACAGCAGCCACTAGGGACATGTAGCTATTTGCATTTAAATGAACTAAAAAATCAAAATCCAGCCTCTTGGTCTCACTCGCCACATTTCAAGCGCTCAACAGCCACACGTGGCTACAGCCCGCATCTGCCCCGTCGCAGACAGTCCTGCGGGGCCGCGCTGCTCGGCCTGCTGGTGAGGAATCTGGCTTCGGGGTCTCTATACAAAGCGGAGAGCAACACAGTGGCCACATCAATCAAAAGGACCGTGACCAACTTCAAAGTCGTTCGGCTTGTACCTATTTTTAGGCTCCCGCTGAACTAAACCAGATTCACACTGCAGCTCAGCAGGCATCACCCCGGGGGGTAAGAGGAGGAAAATTTAGGTTATTTGGTTGGCCCTTCTCTCTTTCACGGAAGGCGTGCTCTGGCCGGGCCTGGAATACCCATTTCCTGGAGGGACAGCAGGAGGCCCTCGGTGGGGGGAATCTGAGCAGCAGAACTGGCCTTGGAGAAGTCCTGTGTGCTGTGCTCTAGGACTGGGGGCCGAGGACAGCCTGGGAGCAGAGCAGAGGAGGAGTCTGGGCCCTGGGAAGGGGCTCCCAGCTTTCCCGAATGACCGAAGGCTAAGCTTCTCGCCACCTAGAATATGTACCTGGAGCCACAAAAGCTCCTGGTAAAGTCTTAGACAATAAGAACAGAATAATTTTGTAACCAAGGGCAATTAAAGGTAATAGAAATGAGAGAAAACAAAAATAGACCACTTCAGCTAGCAATAAAAACCCCACTCCGTTTTTTAAAAGTATCATTTTAAAACGCTATGCAGCTTAAAAAAAAAAAGAGGCCAGGCCTCCTCTCCCTCTAGCTGCTCAGCTCAAACTGCACCGAGGCCGAAGGTACAGCCGCTGCTTCGTGTACCTCCCTCGACGGCCTCTGCCTTTGTGTCCCACGGGAGAGCCAACTCTACGACACTGACACTGACAGTTTCAGAAGAGTCAAATACTGGCACCTGCCCATGGCTCCACCTAACCCCCACTTCGCTTTTGCATCGGGTCGGCAGACTTGCTGCTCAGAGCAGGGCAGGGCTGCCGAGGCGGACTTACGGAGGAGCGGGCGAAGACGGGGTTCTCCGTGGCCTCCACGATCACCTGGTGGGCAGGGCCCCTGCTGCCCTGCTGGGCCTCGTACTGCCGGAGCTCCTCGCTGATGCCCGACACCGTCGTCTGAGAACTGTACTCCGAGTCAGAGGAGTCAGACCCGTTGTTCGCATGACTGGGGGGCACGGCAAAGCGGACCACGCTGGGGGGCGGCTCAGGGGAAGGCGTGGGCAGCCGGCTCAGCCCGTTGGCTGGAGACACCTGTGTGAGAGGATTCTGTATTGAAAGTGCTATCATCCACCTGCCTGTTGTTCGGGCCTCTGTCCTCCCGCACCACGAGGCTGTACCTGCCCCCTCCCCCGCCGCCACCGGGAGGACCCCCAGGTCTGCGGCTGGAGCAGAAGCACCGCCCTCGCTCACACTGCAAAGGCCGGCGGACCTTTCACTCCTGCCCGCCCCACATCCATCTGGAGTGGAAAATGCTTTACTGATATGGGCCGGCAGGACTAAGGTGCCAATCACATGGTTTTAAAAACAAAGAAAATAAAGGACCAGTACTACAAGTGCAAAACTATTCCATTAAAGAGAAAAAAAATCGATAGTTCTTGAGATGTTTGCTGAAAAAGTAACCCCTCAGTAATGGGAATTTACCTAAAATACCTAATTAAGAGCGACACCAGGAAAACCAGCGTCTGCCCTCCGCCCGGCACGGGTACTGACCTCAGGGTACGGTCCGAAGAAGGACAGCAGGACGGGAAGCAGAACCAGCCCGTTGAGGACCCCCAGGATCGTCAGGATCGCCAGGACGGCAAAGAAGTACCTTGAGGATGAAAGGGACACAGAAGCTCTCACTGAGAACTGCGGCAACGACAACCTGATTCACATGCCCGAAGGCTACACCGTGTCATCAGCCCCAAATGAGCAAGACCCACACGGAGAAAAGGCTGTTACAAAACTGCGGTTCAAATTCAGCACAAGATTAGATTTTCCCCCCACTTTATGATTTTGAGGGCTGCATTGCACAGCCCGAAGTTCATGAAGGAAGAAAAGAATTAGTCTGTTAATTTGCTGAGCTCTCATGGCATGGCATGTTATTTATGAACGAGCTACACCAGCGGTTCTCAACCTGTGGGTCGCGACCCCTTTGGCGGTCGAACGACCCTTTCACAGGGGTCGCCTAAGACCATCCTGCATATCAGATACTTACATTACGATTCATAACAGTAGTAACATTAGTTATGAAGTAGCAACGAAAATGATTTTATGGTTGGGTCACAACATGAGGAACTGTATTTAAAGGGCCAGAAGGTTGAGAACCACTGAGCTACACAAACTCAAAAATATGGAATGCGAACTGAATGGCCGAGCAGACTGAAAGCACAAACACAATGCAGAGGGGCCCCGTCCACGAAAACCCAGCAGAAGCAAACAAACGAAGCGGAGGGTGTAGAATTTGAACCATCTGGCCCAGGAGGAAAAGCAGCCGCTGCACAGCCGCTGACCCCTGTGAAACGGCCTGCACCCCCATCGGCATCTCCGAGTCTCCGGCGTCAGGTAAGGCTTTCCCTGCGCTTTCCTTCACCGCGACTCTGTCTAGAAGCCTGCGAGTTCCAGTTTAACCAAACAACTGCCACCTTTCTGAGGCCAGGACCCAGCTTTCTGCAAAGAAGACGCTGCCCATTCTGTGTTTGCTGGGGCGCTGGCGGAGGGGGGAGGGCGGGCCACAGTGATGGGGCTGCTCTGTGGCCAACCTTTTGTTGAACAATTTAGCGTCTCTGAATACCCTTGTTTTGCATCAGCCTATTCAAACCTAAAGGCCGCAGCAGCAGCAGCAGCAGGAGGAGGAGGCACCAGCGGCCCTGCTCTCCCACCACTGAGGGCTAAAGTCTGGGGTCGGTCGTGAACACCAAGGTAAGCCTGTCCCCCCGGGACAGCCACTGGTGGACACTCCACCTGGGGAGGCGCAGGCGCCACGCGAGCATGTGTTCTGTCACTAATGATTTCTAGGCCGTTTTGCTGGGAGTGGGCTGCGGTGGTGGTGGTGGTGGGGAGGGGGGCGAGGGGGCGCCTCAGGATGTTCTGGGAAGAGGGAGGGCAAATATCTCTCTGTTAATGGTCCTCTTGATCATAAAACAGAACAGGCACCAAACTTTGCCATTTCTATATATGTTTCGACATTAGATGAAAGGGGAGAGAATCCCTATAAAAATACAAATACCTCGCAGCTATTGTAAACACTGGGAACTTCTGAGCTGCATTAGTAAAAGCCAAGCAGCCGGCGTCCTGCTCTAATGTAAACGGCGGGAACTTTAGGCAGAGGCATACATCAGCAGCAGGCATTAAGACATTTGCATCCCATCCATCTAACTACAGAATAAACAGACCAATTAGATCGCTGACGCTTAGTGTATACAATGTCTGCTCATCTAGGCGACCCCAGCGAGGGCTTTATCAGGTTAATCCATCCAGTTCTAGAAAATGGGAAGCCCTTTTAAGTGCTTGAAACAGGAACTCTGGTATCTCTGGGAGAGAAGCGGCAGCCAGGGTGAGATGAGAGAGCTGGGCTTCTCTGCCCGCCATCCAGGGTCCCAGCTGCTTGCTCAGATTCAGGCCAAGTCACCTCTGTGCGGCCCACTTGGCATCCCCCACGAGACAGCTCGGCTCTGTGAGTTCCCGTCATGCCCTGCGCTCCCCATGGCTTTTTGAGTTGCGTGTGAACTCCTCTCTCCCGTAACTTCCACGGAGGGGGGAGGGTCCCCGTTACTTGCTGTTGTGTGAAATGGCACTCGTGAGGTGCTTGTCACATTGTCCAGTGAGAAATTACAGAAGAGAAAGTCTTCTGATATAGGGTTTTTTTTAAAATAACATAAACAACTAATGTCTGAATAAATAAACGCATGGAAAGGAAATGCAGGAAAAGTCAAATTAAGAGCTTACAACAAAGCCCAGAACAAAACCTTACCCTGGTGCAGGCATGTATCTATCCGGTATTGGCAAACAAGAATGTACCAACTGGCCTGTTAAGTGAGCAATAGTCTGTGTTGAGGACACCAGCAGAATGGACATCACCCAGGAGTCACCTTCCCACCCAACGAAATCCATGGCCTCTACAGAGCGCCTCGCCAACTCACAGCACACGGGTGCGAGACGGGTGGGCGCACTCTCATGCAGTGGGCCGAGGTCTGCCTCTCGTTCTAGGAAGGCTCTGCGACACTGAGCCGCCCGCCCGATGGGTTACGCCCCACACCCGTGCACTGATGTTTTTTCTGTAATAAACTGGCTGAAACGGAAAACCTCCTTCTTTGTACTTGAAAACCAAAGGTCTACCCAAGACACACAGACGCACACACACCCGGAAAGCCTGGCTGGCTTCTCTCTCCAAATCCCTGAAGCATCGCCAACCGTCCAGCCATTTCTCACATTTGGTTCTAAGCCTGGATCAGTGGTTCTCAACCTTCTGGCTCTTTTTTTTTTTTTTTTTTAAATATATTTTATTGATTTTTTACAGAGAGGAAGGGAGAGGGATAAAGAGCTAGAAACATCGATGGGAGAGAAACATCGATCAGCTGCCTCCTGCACATCTCCCACTGGGGATGTGCCCGCAACCCAGGTACATGCCCTTGACCGGAATCGAACCTGGGACCTTTCAGTCCCCAGGCCGACGCTCTATCCACTGAGCCAAACCGGTTTCGGCAACCTTCTGGCCCTTTAAATACAGTTCCTCATGTTGTGACCCCAACCATAAAATCATTTTCGTTGCTACTTCATACCTGTAATGTTGCTATGCAGGATGGTCTCAGGCGACCCCTGTGAAAGGGTCGTTCGACCGCCAAAGGGGTCGTGACCCACAGGTTGAAAACCGCTGCCCTGGCTCCTCATTCCCGTGATGCTGCCGCCTGCCTTCCTTCCCTGAGCCGGGCAGCGCCAGCCTCGGGAGTGGCTGCTGCGCAAAGCGGCAGACCTGCTCAGGCCAGTACCTGCTCTTGCCCTGCTGTCCTCAACTTCTTTTCCAAAGGGACACCTGCTCTCCTTCTATACGTCACGAAGTCACATTCTTCAGTAAACTCACAGAAACTCCTTGCCTTCAGTTCCAAAGAGAATGTCCAAACTGGGCTTGATTTCCGAAACGTGACACCCAAGTCACGCCTTAAATGCGTCCTGAATCGTAGTGGAACGCAAGGCTGAGAACTGGGCACCTGACCTTACCTTCACTTCTTAAATGAACAAAGTCCAGGTGACAGTTTTAGGCAGCTATGTTCTCCTTGACACAGTTTTGAAGGAGAAGTGAAGGTCAAATGCAGTCAATTACTGGGAACCACAGTTGTCTCTTTCTGTGGGTATTTCTAACCCGTAACGCTTTCCCTGGGCTTGGGGTACTGGATGATCGTTGGGCCTGGAGCGGTGGAGCTGCCTTTGCTGCTACCCCCAAACCCTCCATCTTTTCTCCCCGAGATAATCCCCTTGTCTTCATACCTCTCAGCATATCTCGGAGTTAATAAACTAAAAATAAAGTGGCATCACAGACTGTGTTCATCAAAACGTGTTGTATACCTTACCTAGATATGATTTTCACTTGTCAAATATAAATTATACCTCAAAGGTGGGGGGAAGTTGAGTCATAATGAAGAAGAAATGCTGTAATCTACCACAGACAGCAGGAAATGAGCAACAGAAATCACACGAGCAAGGAGTAACGATTTTCCAAACACGTCTTCTCTCCTACTCCTGCTTACCTGACGATGAAATCAAACTCCGATCCCGCCAGCATCAGCACCCCCAGCAGCGTGGAAACAGCCCCGTCGAGGACAGGCGCGAACATGTGCTCCAGGGCGAGCACGGCCCTGCGGTTCTTGTCGCCAATGGCCGTGAGGAAGGCCTGTGCAGCAGAGAGGGCAGGCGGTCAGTCCTGGGCGTGACTGGGCAGCTCTTTCATCTGCCTCGACGGGACCGCTCAGATCTCCCTGGGAACGTTTCCCTGGGGCTACTCAACTAGAAAAATCCGGGCTTATGCTAAAGTGACCTGCTCATGACACCGGGTCATATTTGGTGTTGACGTAAATCTTGAACAACAACAACACGAAGAGGGAAAGCATACTGGACTGAAATTAAAAACCAAACCAAAACGATACAAAAATGAGCCAAATGGGCTCTTCTTTTCACCGCTACTCGCCCTTGAGCTTCCTCCCCCAACCAAATTCTCTCCCACCGTTAGCACGGAGACCGGAGGTTGTGGAAGTGACAGCATTCAGCCGGATATCTGGATGGTCAAGATCTGAATTCTGAGTGGACTTAACTCCACGTCACGTGCAACTAGGTGCTAAGTATTTGCCTCCTCGTGATTCTGCTGAGGTTAGAATTTCTATCACTGGGTTCAAACTAATGTGCTTGTAGCACATCTCAGCACCACGGACGCATCGCAAGAAAAAGACAGGATTGTAAATTCAATCCTGGTCTGACCACAGGTGGACATACCCTGTCTCCTCTGCGTTCTCTGAGCTCTGCCTGGTCAAGAATGCCGTTTTTCTAAATGGCAACTTGACAGAGTCCCAGTGTACCAGACTGTTAGCTCCAGACTGCTGGCCTGAGCTGAGAGCGTGATCCAGAGCTGATTAAATGTGGGTCAGTTACTGTTATAGCCTGCCAGGCCCTACAGCTGAACCCAAAACGGGGAGTGGGGGCGGGCTGGGCCGGGCACAAGTTCTCTCCCCTGCAAGCTGGGCTGTGCTGAGAAAAGAGGGCTAGGAGGTGCTGAGGGCCCGGCTCCGTAAACCCCGGCCTACACCGCACTGCAGGCGCCCTGCCCTCGCGCACGCGCCCTGCACAGGGACAGGAAGGTTCCTTTCCTTAACGGATCACACCCCGGTGTGCAGTGAGTCTTCGTTCTTTTCTCTGAAGTGGGCTTGGGTTCTACACAGACCTAGTCGGGAGCCTTCAGGGCCCGTCTAGCTGCCTTTCTCTCTTGGGAGGAAAGATCGCGCTGTGGGGAACCTGTTACTCTGCTGTACTTGGACCGTGAGGCCGTAAGGGTCGGGATGGCTTATCCTCTCAGTCAATGTATGTCACCGACACAGCACACTGACGGGAGCCATTCACGGGAGAAGAATGCACGTCACCACCAGTCGCCGCTGCCCGCTTTAAACACACACTCACCCCCAGGACGGGGAGGAACACTGTCCTGCGTGTAGACCGTCTCTCGATGGAGACTTGGGCCCAAAGCCCTGAGCAAGGGCTGCTGCTCCCAGAGCCCGGCTGGCTCCTGATCCCCCTTAAATGCTGGGTATTAAGAGACATCCTTCACTGTTTATTCAGCCCCGGTGTGGGTGCTCACGACGGCACCGCCTCACGGGCAGAGACCGGGCACCACGCAGTGTGAAGCCTGGTGCAGGCATTTCCATTGCAAGAACCTGAGCGAAGACACACCTGCCGCGTGCAGTGCCAGCTACCACAACTGCATCCGCGTCGGAATAAAATGACTGTGGGATCCTAATTCACGCACTGTGTTTCCTCCTTCTTGAAGAAATGATATTAGAATTATGTGTCTAGGCTATTGGGAGCCTTCCTTTCTCTGTCCTCCCAGTTCAATAGAGAAAGTAACTTGAATAAAACTAAAAAAAAAAAAAGACCGTACCCTTTTATGTAATGATGTTTACTTTGAATTTATATTAGTTCACACAAACACTCCATCCATGCTTTTGTTCCGGGCCCTCCAGTCCAGTTTAAGAACCCATTGTGGCCCTCGAGTCAAAAAGTTTGCTCACCTCCGGTCCTAGGCTATTGGGAGCCTCTCCTTTCTCTGTCCTCCCAGTTCATAGAGAAAGTAACTTGGGGCAGGTTCAAAATTGAGCAGATTCTGTTTCTGTATTACCAGCGTTTCACACTGCACACTGGGATAAAAAATGGGTCAATTTCAACAAGACATTCCTCGGAACCACAAAGGTGTGCACTCTTTCTCTAAGTTGCATGAAAGTGGCCCTGAACGAGTCCTGTGGAGGGCCATGGCAGGCACGGGGAGGGAGCAGATGCCCAGACACGCATGTGCTGAGCGCTGAGCCCAAGGAAAAGCAATGCTGGAGATGACAAAAGCAAAGCTAAACGTAATTAGATCAATCCCAATGCTTGGGGTCCTAGTGAGGGCAATCCACACATCCGTCTTTACTCAGTCAATTAACAGTCACGGAATGCCGACCCACGGCCCAGGGACTCAGCCATGAGCACAGCGCACGGGCGCATAGCTCACCCCACTGTGAGGCTCCTGAGTAATTCTCTGATACACACAGACAAGGGGCTCGTCTCCTGGGCTCAGGGCTCCTGCTGACGTTTACTTCCCTCCAACAAAGCATTCACAGGACGGGGCACAGGGAGAGGGGGGAACCTTCCTGTGGAGCAACACTAGTTCTCAACCCTGGAGGCCGGAAGGCGGAGGAGCTGGGTGGGCTCAGGTGGGAGCGCGGCCTCCGCGCCCAGCACCTGGCCTGCGTTCACCAGTCCCAGCGTGTCTCCGCGGCTGCCAACTGGCCGCGCCCTCAATTATGCCATCCCCAGTGAGCCTCTGAGTGTGGTCTCATGTTATCCCTGCTTGATTAATGTGGTTTTTAACACTGTGTGTGGTCCCGTGTGCACGTGCACGCGCGCGCGCACACACACACACACACACACACACACACACACACTCCGCATGTCTTGGAAACACAGTTGACAACTTCAGGACCTATGGTGCCACTAATGACAACACCGAATAAATGGCATCCTTCGCTGACCTTCTCCTCAGATTCCTTAAGAGGGAAAGGAGTCCAGGCAAATTCCAGCCACTCCTAGGGAATGCCAGTGCCAGTCCACGTGTGGGTACTGGGTGTGTTCCTTGATGGAGGAGAAAATGAAAAGGCTCCTAACGTGGAGGCTACGAGAGCTAGAGGATATGTTGCTTTTTCACACAGGGGTAGCTGGCACGTCTCCCTACCAGAGCAACGTGAACGGTGAATTCCACGCCGATGCCGACAGACGCGATCAGGATAACCACAGGCACGGCGCTCAGCTTGATTCCGATGAGGCCCATCATGCCGAAGAGCTCGACCGTCATCAGCGCCAGGACCGTCACCTGTCAGAGGGCACAGGGATGAGTGGCTGGGCACAGACTCGCTCTAGGTACGGAAACGAGGGGAGGGTGCAAGTCCTGGTGTGGCCTCACTTCAGATCGACAGCCGAGAAAGCCCGGCCCCCAAACGCAACGCAGGCGCAGCGCCAACAACTATCCTGACCTCTAGTGCGACCTCCCCGCCTGGGCAGGGAGCCTGGAGCCCGCTCTGGGACAGCAGGAACATGAAGGCGAAGTGCAGTATGCCACCGCGAGCTGTTTCTCCCACATCCCTGCTCTAAAAGCATTAACATTCCCAAAACTCCACCAGAGCAACCTACGGAGATTTACACAAATAACTCATCACTAGCTTCACATTTCCTTCTGTTTGGATCCTACCCATCCCTCAACTTTGTAAACGAGTTGATGCTTTAGTGTTGGGCTGCCTGGCCCTCTATCCTAAAGAATACAGATGGTATGGGGTGAATAAAAGTTCTTTCAGCGAAGGGAGCTGCGCTTTTGTCCGGAGCCCACGGAGTAAGTGAGGATGACTTGGCAGCAAGGGAAGCAGGAGAAAAGAGACTTGCCGACCGCCCATGCGGGTCAGGTTACAACCCCCTCACGCTGAAGAAACGGAGAGCAACTGGGGTGGACAAAGCAAACAGTCAAACCCAAGGAAAAGCGTTTCTTTGCCTTGTAACCATTTGCGAGGAGATGGAAAGAAAATCTGTCAGGTAGATTTTGGAGCTTCTTGGGCCAAAGGGGAGGAAATGCAAATAAAACAATAAACTTGACACAGGAGGGAGGAGGCGTGGGGCTGGGGCAGCGGGCAGCGGTGATAGGGGAAGAAGCATCGTGAAAGTCTCCTTTGCTCTCTTTCAATGAGCTAGTGAAAGACGGACAACATCCACTGCTTAAGTACCACGGAAAGTCCTGCAGACTAAACACCGACCTTTTAACAAACCTGCTGCAAAAGCTTATGGTGCGGGAACGAGACCTGGTCTCTTGTTTTTATAATTTTGGCATTTAAGTCTATACCACAGTTCATGGAATCTAAACACTGCCATGATTTTATTAGACTCTACATAAAACTTTCTTCAAATCTGAGAGTATTATACGTGGAGAAAGGGTGCCAAAAAGTAGGTGAGCAATACTAGCTTATCATTTCCCCCAGGAGTTAAAATACACACAACACATACAACCACTCCATTCCTACTCACTGTCCCACCTTCTCTAATCGCCCCTCTATTTAGCAGAACCTTCTATATATGAGGTCTAAAGTGATCCCCAAATGACACTTGAATTGAAAAAAATTAGTTATGTTTTGAGTGTTTGCATTTCATAAATGCTTGGCGCTGTCACGGAAAGAGTGCGTAAACAAAACGTTTAAGGCTGCAGAAAGGGGACACAGGAGGGAGGCCATTAAAGGCTCCCCCTAACCCCGGACCTCGCCACCTCCTGCAGAATAAATATAGTGTGGGTGATGCAATCTATCCCCTGCCCCAGAGGCCCAGACATAAACAAAACTGCCGGCTGCAGAAAGAGCTAGGCCGAAAGGAATGTGACTTCCACAAAGACCCTCAGAATAAACTCACAATGATCCCGGCGGTCCAGGGGTTCAGGAGGAAGACGGCGCACACGAGGAACGTGCAGGCCAGCACCACGCTGATGGACAGCAGGAGCCAGTGGCGCAGGCCGATGTACTGCTCCCAGAAGAGGAAGGGGTAGCCGTTGGGGTAGCTGGAGAGCCCCAGGCTCGTGTAGTTGTTGCAGATGGTCCTGACTTTTTCAATCGCTTCCACGAAGTCTGAGGTGTCATGCAAGCCGTTGAGGTAGAAAGGAAACTGGGCGTATTCGATGGGCTCTGCGGCTGGGACTGGACAGGAAGGCGGAAGGGAGAGAGCCGTGGGTTAGGGGCTCCTTGCAACACTGCAAAGGCCAATGGCTGGGGTCCAGGCACGGGAGAGAAGGGACAAATTCCCCTTGTTGGCCCTACCAGATGTGTGTCCCCAAACTCTCCATCATTACAGCAGACAGAGAGGGGACCCTGCAGGGAAGTCCGAGTACCGCTCCTCTTACAGCATCAAGGGCGAACACGAGAGAGTCCTCAGCTCTCAGAACTGCAGAGTTTGGTTTACATTTTTTAAAGCAATAACTAACCTTTGCTTGTTTTTTGGGGGGAGCCTGTGATCTGTGTATTATTTGACCTTTGGTCTCAGCGTTCTGGAAGCAGCCACTTTTGTAAGGGGTCTAAACAACTTGAGAATTCAATCGCAGGAGCATTTTCTGTTCAGCTGACAAAGTGAAAATACTACGTTCAAACTGCTTCACTCAGACACTGATGAGAACAAAATAACCTGGAAGTCGTGCTTTGCAGAGAGAGCGCGTCCCTTCCTTATCCTCCGAGCCGCCTTTCACGCAACGCTAAGCCTTCGGCAGCAGGGGCAGAGATCCCCACACAACAAGCCTTTAGTGGCTGCCGTTGTGTGTTCCAGACCCTTTGGGGTCATTCAGTTGACTTGCTAAACATGATTTGCCCTATTATAATCTCAACTATAAATTTTCATTAAGACAAGCCTTGGCCGCTTGCCACGGGCTCCGAGGTTTAGATACCGGGACGCACAGCCCGCCTGCTCTCCAGCCGCCTTCGCAAAGGAACCTGAATCCTTTCTCCCGTCCCGCCACTTCCTACCCGAGGTGGGAGCGACCACCATCTCCAACCCGAATGCAGATGAGCCGCACACAGCGCCACCCTCCTCCGTGGCGGCGGCGGCGGCGGGAGGAAGAGGAGGCTGCGCAGGCTCCCGCTCGCTCTGAGCGGCTCTGACGGAGCGCAGGTGCTCGGGGGCTGACAGCTACGACCCAACTTGCCAAAAATCCCTTCAACACCAGAGCTGACAAAGTTAAGATAAACATATAATCCCCAGTGATAAAACTCCGCAATAGTAAACCAACACTCAACCTGGAGGCGTCCCCAGCTCTCACAGGGAACAGCTGGCACAGAGGAGCCGGGCCTGGTGGGCGTCTTAGAGTTCAAGCTACAAACGGAGATTAGAGGCTTATTTCTCAACGTGATGGAGCACGGGCTGTATTCTATTACACATCCTCATCTGTCTCCGCGAGTTTTAAAGTAAAAGACGGAGACTGTTGTGTTTGCACTTTTGAACCCTGGGCAGCCGCAGAGGACGAGGGCTGTGACTGAGCCTGGAGCAGCGAGGCGAGGCGGCTCCGCGTGCTCGCGGCCCCGGGCGGAGGCACTTACTTCTCAGCCTGGTCTCCGGCATGTAGTCGGCCTTGTCGTGGACCCACTCGGGACGGTGAGGCCGGATGTTGGCCTGGGAGGCGGCGTAAGCCACGGGGTCGTTGCTGACCCAAGCGGTCAGGTAGATGTAGAAAGCGCTGGGATTGATGATGCCGTCCGCATCCACCAGGCGCCGTTTGGTCAACTGCAAAAGGGGAACAGAGGCCTTTCAGGATGGGGCTTTGGGGGCGAGAAGAGGGCCCTGCACCAGCCCGGTGACAAAGCCTAGAATGCCCACGGTCGCGAGCGTGAAAAAGCCCAGCCGAACACCTTGGGTTTCTTTCAAAATGTGCTGAACAGAGGATGCAAAAACCGGAGTGTTTATAACACACACAGTCCTGCAGATGGCCCGGGAATCAAGCGGACCAATTACGTCTGAATGCTACAAGACTGTCTGCAGCCAGGGCGGAGAATGAACAATCTGGAGCAGCATATTTATAGGAGGGGAAGGGGGAAACCTGGCAAGAGTCCCTCTACACCGTCTGTGTGCAGTTAACCTTTGCTGTTAACACTGAAGGAAATGCCACCCAGTAAATGGAGGAGAGCTATAAAAATAAAACAACATCTGTATAAATTTTGCTAACACTAGCCTCCTATGACCTGTGCATTCAAAAAATGCCCATCACCAGAGGGACTGGCGCCCGGCCATGGGCTTTCTGGGTAATCTGATTTCTGAGAGAGGTGGTCACCAGCAGGACCCACAGCCCGTGCTGGCCCAACACGACGCTCCCTCGAAAGCAGGTCTGGTAGGCTTCGCCTAGGTGAAGAACGCCGTGAGAGAAATGGACACACATGTATACACGTACGTGGGCATTTTTTTCCTGTTTACATTCAGGCCCGGTTCCAACGCTTTTGGTCTTTTTTAACAAAATGAGAAACACCAGTGACAGCAGTGAACGGAGGAAGAGTGAAGGAAGAGCATGGAGGAGAGTGAGAGAACTAAATTTCGGAGATCTGGATTCAATTAATCCACAGGATATGTAACAACTGTATGTCTTCAAGCCGTCTCTGGAATTACAGAGCACAGCTCAGGGCCTCCGTGCACGCAGCACCCTTTTCCCTCCCAGGCAGAGGAAGTGATGTGTGTCGGGGAGGGAGGGTGGCTGGCCCCACCGCCTGTGTCCCGGGGTGTCCCCGTCCCTGGAGCCCACCCCGGCCACGGGGCATTCCCGCTATGTCTCAGACAGGCTCCCGTGCCCACATCCTGGTCAGACCTGACAGCGTGCCGCATGCGGCCATAAAGAACCGAGTTCACACTCCGTAATAACTCTGAACAATGTACTTTGTAAATCTGTCACCTTTAATGCCAGCAAAAAGGGGGAGACGATAAACAGAGCCGCCGCGAAGATCATTAGCCTGACGGTTCTCTGCTGAAGGTGAAGGCCGTGCGCCACAAGCAGCGGCGGACGGACCTGGGGAGCCAGCAGAGAGCTGGGGTCACGGGAACCCCAACCCGCCTGAGCGAGCAGCAGGGACTCGCTGGAGTCCACGCCCCAGCGGAGGCGCACGCAGGGGGACTAAGAGGCGCGAGTCCAACTCCTTTCCAAGGATTTGTGTTTCCACGTGTCTCACTCAGGACAGGGCAATCTGTCTGCCCCCTTCTCTGCATCCTCCCATCCTCCCAGGAGCCTCTCCCATCTCCTAACTGTCCATCCCCCCCAAAGTCTGCCTGCTCCAGTGACTGCTACCCAACCACCACCTTTTCAAATCTGAATGCCATCAGGACCAATGAGGCAATAAACATTAGAATTCAAAGCAAATAATCAACCCAGCATTTCTAACATGGAAAGGCGCCTGCATGCCTGGACCGAGCTCTGTGCTGACAACTGCTCTGTGGGAAGGTAACACCCTTGTCCCCACTTGACAGATGAGTAAAGTGAGCTCCCTGGCCCCGTGGCCACACAACTAGCTGGTGACGCAATGTTCTTCCAGGCCCCGGGGCCTCCTGGCTCCAGAAAGCCAGGCGGGGAGGGCAGGCGCGAACCTGCTGCCCCCGAAGCCCGGGGTCGGCAGTGAGAGTACCTGACTGATGTCGATGGGCTTATCACGGCTGCCCGTCTGCACCAGGAGTTTGTAGGCGAGGACCCCGTCATCGGATCCGTTTTTGTAATTGTTTGGCATGATTTTCCCAGTCTCCCAATCACTGTCGAATGCGTCCTGAAGTCCTGGAAAAGGCAAGTGTGTGTAACACGTTAGAACTCTCCAGTGACCGGCCATGTCGTAGCGGGGGGCTGAGGACGGGGAGCAGGGCAGGGCGGTGTGGGGCAAGGACCCAGAACGTTCTGTGCTCTACTTGTGCTCAACTTCACATTCAAATAATATCAGGCTTTTCATGAGTGAACTTCAGGTTGCTAATAACTGTCGCTTTTAAGGTCGAAAGGGGGAAATGTTCACTTCTAAGGAATAAATATACATGTTTTACCTTTAAAAAAAGAACTCCTTTTCCTCCATGACTTATTCCAAAAGGAGGGAGGGAGGGAGGGAGGGAGAGAAGGAAGGAGGGAGGGCCGGAGCACAAGGAGAGGAGGAAGACAGCGGGCTCATTAACCGTTTCATGCCACTGTCTGGCCGAGCCACGGGCTCTTCAATGCAACCAGAAATTCCACTGGGAGGGGGAGAGACACATTCAAACTCCCAACTTCAAACAGCAACTCAGCTGCTCGGAGCTCAGGGTGAGTGAACACGATTCTGTCAATTTGTTCCATCTGTTCGACTTGTGGAGCTAACACAAGCTGTGGGATCGGCTGCCAGGTTGTGTAAAGATCACAGCCAACACCTATTCACTCTCGACTGTTCTCTTCCTCTTTGCCACCTTCCTCAGGAGAGGGTGTGGAGGAGAGCAGGCGGGGAGCGGTGCGCGCGTGTGCGCGGGGAAATACCTCACAGGGGAAATTTGGATCAGATTGAGAACAGGAAGCCACAGGCCAATACAAGGGGCTCTGCGAGAACAGATGACAAACCGCAAGCCCAGGGAGGGAGGAAGGAGCGGTCTGGGTCTGGGGGATGGGCGAGCCCACCACACACAGCTGCGCTGGCCTCTGTAATCAAAACCATCACTACAGACCTGACGGCTTGGCCACAGCTGTAAAGAGATAAGCATGTTGGAAGAGAAAACAGGGCCCTGGTGACCCGGCCCGGGGTCTGGGCCATCCCAGGGTGCACGCATTCTCCTCCGACACCCCCACCCCCTTGCCATCGCCCTGCTCCCCCCAAATCACCTCCCAAGTAGAGCTCTGAGCGCCAGCAGCTCAGGAAACCACATCTTTTGAACAAGCTGTACATGCATGGGTTAGACGTGGCCAGTAAGAAGGACAAGGGCTTATTTCATTTCTCGACATGCTCTGAATGACTTCAAAGGCACCCCCAAAAAGTGGGCTCCATTAGTGCTCAAATGGTTAAGCTCCTGGAGTTTGAAATGTGCCGACTGGGGGGTCTGTGTCTCTCTTTAACTACACCTTCCTTCCGATGTTGCTGCGGGCATTGTTTTTATACAAACAACTTGGGGATGAGGCCTGTGGGCGCAGTGGGGGAAGAAGGCCCTGTTAGGGCCAGAGTGGAGGAGCAGCCGGCAGCGAGACCACCGGGAGGCGGCCCCCAACGCTCACACCGACTGTTTTCACGGCAGGGCACGCACACAACAACCTGCACTGCACAGATGTTATTTTATTACCTAAAGCCTTTTTTTCTGGTTTTGAAAAAAATAAACAGGAAAGGAAAAACACCCCACCCCCCCACCCCCAGAGAGGCCGGATCTGTTTTCCTCGCCATAATAGAATTTTCACCCCTTCATGCCTGTATGGCACTTTAACCCTCTCTCTCTGGACCTGCTAATAAATCCTAGTTTAATTGCTGCAACGACCTGGTGAGATGTCCCTATTTAGTACCACTTTACAGATGAGGAGACTGAGGCCTGGGAAGGTAAAACTACGTGAGGAAGCCTCCAGCAAGTGTTGGAGCTAAGCTCTGGACCTGGCAGCCTGCCTCCAGAGTTGGCTTGAACCACTGATGCTCTAAATTGCCCAAAACACACGATGGTGCCCAGGAAGGATTTGCTGAAAACACAAATAAGATGAGCAGAGTTAACATGGGCACCGACAACATCTGGTGGCAAATGGGGTACCAACACTCCGAGGGCAGTTTAAAGACACTGATGCACTAAGACTCCTGGAACAGCCCAGAGGGAAACAAGGGAAGAAAGACCCGATTTGGGGAGGATGACCCTGCTGGCCACTCAAGTTCAACTCCTCAGCCACGCTGCCTGGCTGCCACCAGGCGTCCACTCTACTTGGAATGCAGAGATGAATGAAAAACAGCCCCTGCCTTTATGGGAAAGTTAAGTCCTTGGAATCAGTATATTAGTTTCTGACTAATTATCAAAAGCTCAAGTAACAACGGCTGGCCTAGGTGCACACTCACAATTCACAATTCTGGACACAAAACAAGGGACAAAAACTTGCTTCCACTGCCCCTTGGACAACATTTTATTTTTATTTATTTTTTTTTTTAAATATATTTTATTGATTTTTTACAGAGAGGAAGGGAGAGAGATAGAGAGTTAGAAACATCGATGAGAGAGAAACATCGATCAGCCGCCTCCTGCACATCTCCTACTGGGGATGTGCCCGCAACCCAGGTACATGCCCTTGACCGGAATCGAACCTGGGACCTTTCAGTCCGCAGGCCGACGCTCTATCCACTGAGCCAAACCGGTTTCGGCAGTGGACAACATTTTATATTCCAACACAGGCACGCAGCAGAAAAAACTGGCATTTTACTGCAAAACATGGAAAGTTTTAGCTAGAACGTTTCTCATTTTATATACTTCATACTAATTATTTCCTGGTGAAAAGTTCTGAGCTAATGATCCCAATTGCTCAGAACTTTTCTTTGATACGGGGCTCTAAAAAGAAGATATTCAGTTACATTTTACTTGCATAATTCGCCATGAAATATAAGCAAAACCATTTGTATATGATACACACTGTGATTTTTATCTCCAACTTTCCCTTATTTGCAGGTGTGTTCAGGGATGACATGTGGGACCATTTCTATATTGCTATTTTGTATTTTTATGAATCCACCCCCCCACTATTGAAATATTGATAAAGACCAGTGGGATGACATGGTTTTCAATGATAACTCCATTAACAACCAATGAGGGTTCCATCACTTCACTGCCACACACAATGTTGTGAAGGAAAGCTGCTTCAAGGATAACTGCTTCCTGCAGGACATGTTCAAAGACCAATCAACCCCTGGATGGGCCAGCAGTGCCTCTAGGCAGCCTATGGGCCAGTGTCCGGCCGTTCTGTGTCCAGGGCTCTGCTGGACTCCTGACAGTTGGCTGCAGAGTTAGTTCTAAGGCTCCTGGGACCCTGACTTGGGAGCATTAAATGGATCTCACGTGGTCTAGGGCCATGGTCGGCAAACCGCGGCTCGCGAGCCACATGCAGCTCTTTGGCCCCTTGAGTGTGGCTCTTCCACAAAATACCACGTGTGGGCGCACATGTACAGTGCGATTGAAACTTCGTGGCCCATGCGCAGAAGTCAGTATTTTGTGGAGGAGCCGGTATTTTGTGGAAGAGCCACACTCAAGGGGCCAAAGAGCCGCATGTGGCTTGCAAACCGCAGTTTGCCGAGCCGCAGTTTGCCAACCACTGGTCGGCAAACTCATTAGTCAACAGAGCCAAATATCAACAGTACAACGATTGAAATTTCTTTTGAGAGCCAAATTTTTTAAACTTAAACTATATAGGTAGGTACATTGTTATTAACTTAATTAGGGTATTCCTAAGGCTTAGGAAGAGCCACACTCAAGGGGCCAAAGAGCCGCATGTGGCTCGCGAGCCGCAGTTTGCCAACCACTGGTCTAGGGGGATGCAGCTCACTTAGCAACCAAAACATGATTCCAATGCACTTTTAAAAAAGATTCTCAAGTCCAACTGCTTTAGGTCCGTAAAGGTATGAAAGCAGAGAAGTAATTAACAATACATTATGCAAAGGTTAGCCCTCTCGATGCCTGGACACAATACCTCCTGCCCCTCCCCAAACTCCGCCTCACATGCCACATGGAGCACCCAGAGGATTGGCTGGAGACCCCGAAATCAATCCTACAAAACCCTTCTTCGCTCAGACACAGGCAGCACTGCAGACCCCTTTGTCATTAGTGGCAAGTTATTTACATGTCTTTGGCCAATGTGGGTGGGGGTGAGTGAATGTGGAATGAAAAGCAGGGAATCTCTCCATTGTCTAGTCCTCTTTTGACTCATTATCTAAAAATCAGTGCTTCCCAAACTACAGCGAAAAATAAGACTGGAAACAAATTAAAATTAATCTCACGAGCACGTTAAAAAATTCTATAGATATCATGCAATTTTCTTTGCCTTCCTCAACGCAGAGGTCAAATCTGGGGCACATGTCATGAACAAAATTCTAGGAACACAAGTCAAAGCCAGAAACCGTATTGAACCATTTTCAATTAAACTAGAGTTGTTTACCATTTCATGCAAACTCACAGGGAAACTGGCTGCTTACTCTCTACACACAAGTATATTGACTTAAGACCCAAAAAGGCACTTAAATCTGTGTTTAAACAAGTCTAATTAAGGGGGAAATTAAGACAATCACTTGGATAATTTAAGCCAAAAGTGTTGGGGGCCATAATTATTTGGGTGTTTCAGTAACAGCACTTTTGCTGGAATCGTGTGGATAATTATCTTGATTCTCCACTTTCCATGCGTCAACACAGAATAAATGAACAGATGTTCTTGGAATCACTGAATACATTCATTCACATTCAGTCAGCAGTTAGGAGTAAATCTAGATCTTTTTTTCTCTCCAGTTGACAACTATTTCCTAGAGATGTTTCTAAGAGCAAGATTAGAAGCTGTAAAAGGCATTTTATTTCTTTTTTAATCCTCACTTGAGGATATTTGCCCATTGATTTTTAGGGAGAGTGGAAGAGAGAGGGAAAGACAGAGAGAAACACGGATGTGAGAGAAACTCATCGATTGGTTGCTTCCTGCACACGCCCTGACCAGGGCCTGGGCTGGGGTGGGGAACCTGCAACCGAGGTACGTGCCTTTGACCAGAATCGAACCCAGGACCCTTCTGTCTGCAGAATGACGCTCTATCCACTGAGCAAAACCGGCTAGGGTTAAAAGACATTTTCAAGCAGAACTTGATTATTTATGAAATACTGTGAGATGTGATTAAGCATTTATAAGGTTTCTTCATGGCATTTTATGCCAAATCAAAAGATGGTCAAAATATGGAGTTTTAAATTACATTCACCAAAGATGCACAATCTGGGGGTGTAGGAAGCTCTGCTTTGGCAGTGAGTCAGCCTAGAAACTCCACCAACACTTCCTTTAGACCTGGTCACCCAAACCACCCACCATCCCCCCCAAAAAGGACACCAGAAGCAGCCAGCTCCCGTCTCCTAATGTGCGCTCATCAATTCTCACAGAAGTGCCGGCGTCACCCCACGAACCATTTGCGTTGTTTTATAGGTAAAGGCCAGCTTTGGGGGGCCTCCCCAGAAACAGTCTACATAAGAACAAGCAACACCCAGAAGTCAACGAAACATGTCAGCGTTACGTTCTAATCTAACACTGTGATACAGGGAACAAAAGGAAGTTGGGGAACCCGCGCGCCCAGGCCCCGCGTGGAGAGGACGAGCGCCCCAGCGGCCCTCACCTTGCAGCCAGTCTCGGAAGTAGTGCAGCCACATCTTGGGAAGCTGCCTGTTTTCCTCCAGCATGACGTACTTCACCGTGCTGAAGCTCCTGTGCAGGTCGTACAGCAAGTGCTGGATGTTCGGGTAGTCTGCTTTCTGGGTGACGATGTACATGTTGTAGAAGGAGAAGTACTTGAACTGTGCAGCAATGAAGTCGTACTCCCTGGTTTCCCGGGGCACGATGTCGGTCAGGTCCAGGCCGTCGCGCACGCGGGTGGTCCCGTACAGGCTGAGCCCCAGCAGGCCCAGGAAAAGGAAGATCACCACCACCTGCAGCAGAGGGACGAGGCGCGGGTCAGACCCCAGGGACGGAACGGACTCTCCCACCACAAACAAGCTGTTTACGCCTCACCTTTATCATCACACGGGCCCTGATGCAGCATGGGGGTCGGAGTTGGGGGGTGGGGGAAGGGGTCATTCTCCCAGAGGGGAAAACATAAAGTCAGAGCAATCCCATTTTTCACAAAGAGTTAATGTTCAATATGTGAGGAGCTGATCTAAATTCACAGACACCGTTGCTACAGATCCTGTAGAACAGTGGTTCTCAACCTTCCTCATGCCGCGACCCTTTCATACAGTTCCTCATGTTGTGGTGACCCCCAACCATAAAATTATTTTCGTTGCTACTTCATAACTGTAATTTTGCAACTGTTATGAATTGTAATGTAAATATCTGATATGCAGGATGTATTTTCATTGTTACAAATTGAACATCCTTAAAGCGTAGTGATTAATCACAAAAACAATATATAATTACATATGTGTTTTTGATGGTCTTAGGTGACCCCTGTGAAAGGGTCGTTCGACCCCCAAAGGGGTCACGACCCACAGGTTGAGAACCGCTGCTGTAGAAGGTGAGCTCATGGAAATGGCCCAGGGGGTCAGTGGACCAGCTCCCCACCAGGCCTGGAATCCAGGGAATTCCCAAGGAGCCCGCTCTGCCACTTCCTGAGGACAGGAAGAGCCTTCTGTTTGGGTAGGGTACCTTGGCTTTGGGTTTCAAGAGGAAAGGAGCATAGTGTTTCTCGGCAAACGATGAGAGCGTCCACTTGGTACAAGGGGGCTCGAGGCAGTGGAGGCTGGAGTCGGAGAACTGGGAGAGCAGGTCCCGCGTGGAGCTGGTGCTCTCGGGGCTCTGGCCGCCGAGCGTGTCCTGCGTCAGGGTGACGGGCTGCACGGAGATCTCGGAGAGCGGCTCGGCCGTCGTGTAGTACACGTGCGTGTGGGGGTCGTACTCCGTGCGGAGCTGCACCGTGGACTGCATGGTGATCTGTGTCTCGTGGGCGAAGCTGTGGCTGCTGTAGGGAGGCGGGGGGCTGGAGCGGGGGCCGTCGTGCGTCTCCGTGTAGGCCTGAGGCTCGACCTGGATCACTCTGCTGACACAGGGGCTGCAAGAGGGGAAACGTGCTGCAGTGGCCGCTGAAACGGCTCTTGTTCCTGCTGATGACGAGTACACCCGCTCCGCACAGCTCTGACTCAGGGAGAGGCACACGGGGGAGCTCCCCCACCTGCCCGCTCCGCACAGCTCTGACTCAGGGAGAGGGCACACGGGGGAGCTCCCCCACGCTGCCCGCTCCGCACAGCTCTGACTCAGGGAGAGGGCACACGGGGGAGCTCCCCCACCTGCCCGCTCCGCACAGCTCTGACTCAGGAGAGGGCACACGGGGGAGCTCCCCCACCTGCCCGCTCCGCACAGCTCTGACTCAGGGAGAGGGCACACGGGGGAGCTCCCCCACGCTGCCCACCTGCTCGGTCTGGACACAGACAGGAGTCAGTCGAAGGAGGCCAAAGGGAGGCTGATCCTGAATCTGGCCCAGAAAATCAAGTCGAAGCCGCTGAACCCCTTCCAGGCATAACTCCTTACAAAGAAAAACACCCCAAAGGCTATCCTTTTTCCAGATGTGTGGTTTTCAACCTTTGTTCTGCCCTAATCCATCGAGATATGACACACTCCCAACAATGAGCAACATTGGTTCATGATAGAAATAAATCATCGTATCACAACCTCAGGGCTGTGAGAATGTGGTCAGAGAGGCAGAGATCCCCAAGGCAGCACCCTCTTCGACTAGCGCCACTCCCCCGCCACCCACCCATCCAAGTCCACAGACGATAAGCACTACCACTCTGTACCCCACAATAAGGGCCCTGCAGCCAGGGCATGTACCTTGTAAAACAGCAGAAAATGTCCAGTCTGCGGTCCTCGCGCCGGTACAGATCCATGCTGAGGATCGCAGGGAAGATGAGCAGAACCATGGCGAAATTGAAGACTACCACCACCGCCGCCTGAGCAGGAGGAAAATGGAGATGTTACCAACAGGTCTCCTCCCAGGCAAAGGACTGCTTTGAAAATAAAGATGTGCTATTTTTAAAATTTAATTAATTATTATTATTATTATTTTTTTTTAAGAGAGAGAGGGAGAGAAACATGGATTTGTTGTTCCACTTATATATGCTTTCATTGGTTAATTCTTGTGTGTGCCCTGACTGGGGGTCAAACCTGCAACCTGGGCCTACTGGGACAACACTCTGACCAGGGCTGGCAATAAAGATGTTTTAAACAACTTTCTTTCCCCTTTCCTACTGAAGAGTTTAACCCTAAAGTAGATGTTCACGTTTCTCAGCACTCTGCTGCTCTCTCATCACTAAGAGACCATGTGATTGGACGAGGCCCCATCACCCTGGTCCTTGCCATTGCGCATAATCCCATGAACCTGTACGGCACAGACACAGGAATAAACGGGCCTCTTGCTAGCGACCTAACTGGACCAGAAGGCAGAACAGAGAAGACACCTGAGACGTTTTAATTTAAAGCTAAAGGGAACATTTCCCTCTCACAATGTTTCTAGGAGTTCACGCAGCCGATTTTATGCTTAGAAAGCGTATATACAAGATGGATCGAGTCTATCAAAATGGCGCCTTTAAAACATGAAATAAAATTTCAAACGCGTCCCCTGAGGTGTTTAATAGGCACATTCCGAATCGCCCTGCCGCCGCCTGTGGGTGAGAGCGGGGACAGAAGAGGCCAAGGAGAGTGAAGCAGGAAGGTTCCGTGTGTGATTACAGTGTGCAGGGTAAGGAGCGCAGATTCAGTCACCCCACCACCCAGGATAAACACGGGGTAGAGGCAGCAGTGCTCCGGCAAGTCTCCTGCTGACCTGTCAAAATCACACCCGGGCTGTTCCCGGAGACAGCCAGCGGAGGACGAGGACGGCTGAGCGCGCTCCCGCTCAGAAAGGCCGGCGAGCAGCAGCACAGCCAGAAAATGCAACTCGTGTGCTAAGCAACCCAGAAATCATCAGCAATTTTTTGGACAATTATACCCTCTTGTGAGGTTTTGTTCAAAGAACTGCTTAGTTCAAAACCCTTCTCCAACCGGGCACACATCTGAGGGTGAGGGAAGAAAACTGACACCCAGCAAAAGCACAAGAACTGCACCAAGGGCTTGGACAGTCGTCTGAATTCACGCTCAACGCGAAACTGCAAACCCTATTCCGGAGGGATGCCTTTCAGTACTGCATTCCCTGCCAGGCCCACAAAACCAGGAAGTCACCAAGGGGCTCCTTCTGAACAGGACCGGGCCCCTCTCCTCAGTCCCCCGTGAAGATTCCTCTTCAACTCAGAATAAGTGCTAAGTGGCCACGCTCACCTGTGTAAGGAACCATGAGCCCTGCCGGTGAGGCTCATGTTAGCAAGCAAGTCACTATTTTGACTGGAGGAGCCCCCTAAGGCAGCGGTTCTCACCCACTGGGTTGAGACCCCTTTGGGGGTCGAACGACCCTTTCACAGGGGTCGCCTAAGACCATCGGAAAACACATATATAATTACATATTGTTTTTGTGATTAATCACTATGCTTTAATTATGTTCAATTTGTCACAATGAAAATGCATCCTGCATATCAGATATTTACATGACGATTCATAACAGTAGCAAAATTACAGTTATGAAGTAGCAACGAAAATAATTTTATGGTTGGGGGTCACCACAACATGAGGAACAGTATTAAAGGGTCGCGGCATGAGGAAGGTTGAGAACCACTGCCCTAAGGGATCAGTACTTTGGAGAGAAAAGGCAGGGCCCTGCGCTGGGTGCTGCAGATGCATTGGTGAGTCAGACAAAATCCTGCTCTCAGGGACCGACACCACCGTCCACCAATTACACTCTAGGCTGACGGGTGTCACAAAGCAGAAGCAGGGCTCCACAGCGGCTCAGGGCAGGGAGAGAGCACGCAGGTGGCTGGAATGGCGGTCAAGGAACCATTTCCAGGGACACATACGACAAAAAAGGCCGCTGGCACAACCCCGAGGAAGGAGGTGCCGCGTGGAGGAAATCCGAAGGGCGAAATCTGAGAGGGACATGCTGTGCAGCCGTTCAGCACTGGAGGCTAAGACTCTACTAAGCAAGAGGAAGGAGAAAGCAGGAGCCATGGGAGGTCAGGTCGTTACACATGATTCATGGGTTCCTGCGGCAACCAGGGGGCAGACATCAGCAGAGCTTCCCTCCCCCAGTGAAGACTTGGTGATACAGAGGAGGTCACCTGCTGGAGGTTACCCAGTCAATCGGATTCAAACGCAGGCTCGATGCCTCCGCCCTCAGCCCAACTGAGACCTGGGGGTTCCTGTCCGATCTGGTCCCCTCCTGAGGGGAGGGACGCGGGGTGGGGAGAACGCCGACCCCTCAGAGAAGAGGGATGTTGGGAAGAATGGGTCTGAGTCTCTACATCAGTGGTTCTCAACTTTCCTCATGCCGCGACCCTTTAATACAGTTCCTCATGTTGTGGTGACCCCCAACCATAAAATTATTTTCGTTGCTACTTCATAACTGTAATTTTGCTGTTATGAATCATAATGTAAATATCTGATATGCAGGATGTATTTAGGCGACCCCTGTGAAAGGGTCGTTCGACCCCCAAAGGGGTCGCGACCCACAGGTTGAGAACCGCTGTTCTAGGATTTTCTAGGAGAACTCAATGCTGGGGGTGGAGTCCTTTCAGCTTTTCTTTTGATTACAGTTATTTTTATTTTTTTTAATATATTTTATTGATTTTCTACAGGGAGGAAGGGAGAGGGATAGAGAGTTAGAAACATCGATCAGCTGCCTCCTGCACACTCCCCACCGGGGATGTGCCCGTAACCAAGGTACATGCCCTTGACCAGAATCGAACCTGGGACCCTTCAGTCTCCAGGCCGATGCTCTATCCACTGAGCCAAACCGGTTAGGGCTGATTACAGTTATTTTTAGAATTCAGGAGTACAATGTCGACAACAAACTCTGGGTGACTCGGTTTGAACAAAAGTTCCTAAGGACAAGAGCCAAGACTGTGAAAGGATAAGCCACGCAGGCACACACGTGGCCCAGGGGTGCAGCCGGAGCGACACTGGTACTTTCCGGAGGGGCTGGGGAATGTATAGGACACCAGCCTCATCCAATGAGGAAATCTGCCCAGCATCCTCCTGTCTCTTGGTGGAAATAGCGCAATGAGAGAAGAAACTCGAATGGCTTATTACATATCCAGGGAGTACATTGTCTGGTGAGAAACTAACAGAACTTCAACACCCCCTCAAGGGCACCAGGACAGTAAAAGCCAACAGCAAGGGCTCCTCAGTAAAGAAGTGTCCCTGCTGGAGCCAAGGTGAGGTTAAGAAACTGTAAGCAATTCTGAAAAGGTGCTGGGGTGGACCGTGCACTGTCCACCGATTCTAACTGTGCTGAAAGGCAATGTTCCTGCAAAGCACCTACGGCGGCCCCGCTGAGGCCCTGGCAGAGCACAGAGACCAACAGGCCCGGTCTAGAGGGGCCCTCGTCTCCACCCGCGACCACTTGGAACAATAAGGCATTCTCTCCCGGGAGTCCCATGGAGGAACAAACACCACTCAGTTACCAGCAAAGCCAGTGCAGGGCTCTGGTTCCCAAAGGCTTGCAGCGGGCGCCCCTGCCTCCTGGTACAGAGGTGGCATTCGGACAGATGGGTGGAGATAGGCACGAGGTGTGAGACAGCTTCTTCGGGGGAAAAATTCCATAGATTCCGGTAAAGCTACAAAACGGGAAAAGTCGCACAGGGAAAACTCCCAAGTGACCATGGGGGCTGTATTGGACAGAACCTCTCTGGGTCTCTCCCTTTAGATGCTTAGTAGGTAGCACCCTGAAAACATCAACACAAACGGATGCCCAGAGTCACAGCGGCACACAGTTCCCTGAGGGGAGAGAAGCACGCCGAACGGTCAATTTCGAATGTCGACACATGTCAAAGGGCACCAGCATTAGAGTTAAAGACTCTGATGAGTGAGTACTGCAAAACGCAGGGCGCAGCTCTGTCTTTTCTTACATTTTCTTCTTTTTTAAAAATTTTGTTTGACAGAGAATGAGCCCGCATCCTGGGCAGCCACTCTTTCCTACATGAGGACTCCTGGAAGCTGCAGATGCCATTTTCTAAGGTGACACTGCAAGTGCCGGGGAACAGAAACGCAAAACTGACAGCATTCGTTCCGCCTCCGGCAGGGGCTTACCTTGGAAGCACTTAACGTACTGGCTTTTCTAAAAGACGTTAGGGAAACTCAGGTAGCGTGTCAGACCGGCACACCAGAGGGCACCATTAAGGAGAGTGTGCCTTGATGAGTCACCAGTGTACTGAGAGAGAAGAGAACATGAGAGAGGACAAGGAGGCAGCAGGGGCGTGAGGCAGAGCAGTTGAAGAGCAGCGAGGGAAAGGGAGCAGGAAGGAGTGTCGGGAGAGAGGGTCCCACGACTAGAAGACTCTAGAACAACTTCTCAGTTCTAGAATCTGCTGCACGGAAACCCAGAGCGGCGGCACAGGGAGCTGCGCAGAGGCTGGGTGTGTAGGGGGCACGCCAGTGCAGGGGGCACGCCAGTGCAGGGGGTATGCCTGTGCAGGGGGTGGTCCATAGGCAGAGGGAGCTGCGTGGAGGCCGCCTGTGCAGGGGGCATGTGTGTGCAGGCGGCAGGCCATAGGCAGAGGGAGGTGCATGGAGGCCGCCTGTGCAGGGGGCGGTCCACAGCCCCGCGGCCCCTGGCCCTGCACCAGCAGCAGCTCCTTCCCTCCCATGTCACTGAGAAGTGTTTTCTTTGTCCTGAGCCTCCATCCCAGTCTCAGGTTAACTTGATCCATGTCCTCGCTATTTCTCTACATGTTTATAACAAAGGAAACCTTTTTTGTTGTTTTAAATCTTTTTGCTTTCGGGAGCTGGTGGTCACAGTGACCGGCACGGCATCTCTTTTCATGTTATATCTAACACTAAATATCAGACAAATCCAGGGTCCCAAACACGGGAGAGTCCTCAGCTGCTGAGTCAGTAATTAGTGAAATGAAATTCAAATATGAAGACTAAAAAAGAGCTAATCATGTTAATAAAAATGTAAACGGACACCCATTCTTAGAACCTTCTGGCGACTGAAGGCAGGAAAGCAGTATAAATGAGTGGGGTATAAAGACAGTTTGAAAGTGACATCAGAAGCCGCTTCCTTTAAAAACCTGGCCATCTCACGAGTCACACATCATACTGTAAAGCAGGGGTCCTCAGACTTTTTAAACAGGGGGCCAGCTCACTGTCCCTCAGACCGTTGGAGGGCCGGACTATAGTTTAAAAAAAAACTATGAACAAATTCCTATGCACACTACACATATCTTATTTTGAAGTAAAAAAACAAAACGGGAACAAATACAATATTTGCGTTTGCATGTGGCCCGCGGGCCGTAGTTTGAGGACCCCTGCTGTAAAGGAAAAAGAAATAAAGAAACGAAGGGAAAGCCATCGCTCCTTCCATCTGTTTTGGAAAAGCCGATAGAGGGGATAAATGGTGATGGTTAAAAAAAAAGTAAATGTAGCTCCCAAAACTTGAAGAATACCCTTGAGCTATCACTCGCTAAGTCACTTCGGGTTAGGAAGACCGAGTGGCCACGCAGCCTCTCCTCCGTCTGGGGAGACGGCAGGATTCCTGGGAGTTTCCCACAGCCAGCGCGAGTGGAGCCGGGGGGGTGGCACGGCTGCAGCCCCGGCCCAGCCTGGAGACCTCTCCACGCTCACAGCTCACAGAAGCTGGCTCTTGGTTTAAAAAAGTTCCTGATGGCCTTCAGGTGTGAAAGGAGAGAGCCGAACAATGCGGGGGCCAAACTGCTCTGCATGAAGGGAGAGGAATTTTGAGTTTTCTCGGGCAGCCTAAGAGGGGAACCGGGGGCCAAAGGGAAAGAGGAAAGGGGTTCAGGAGAGTCCGTGGAAGTTAACTAAGGAGAAGAGGTGGCAAGGCCCATCAACAGACCCTGCTGCAGGCAGAGAATGGAGACACCTTCTCACACAGTGGCATCCAAAACCACTCCGTTCTGAGTGATCACCTAGTTGGCTCCCTGCCCCCACCTTCACGGTCAGCGAGGGCTGCTCCGTCGGCGGCCTGGGGATGGGCCGCGCCACGGGAAGCAGGAGGGAAGGTGGCGTGCTTGGGAGAAAGCGTGGAAACCCAGAGGGGCGTTCCAGCAGGGAGGCCATGACGCAGCCAGACCAGGACCGGCGCGGGGACTCCTGCCCACGTGCAGCAGGGGCTCACTGGCGTCCCCCAGGGAGTGGCCCTGGTGCCTTTCAGTTTAGCTATCCATGCAAAGGGTGACTCCTGAAGGCACCAGGCCTGTGGGATACCCGGCCACAGAAAAGGAAAGAACACCACGGCTCTCCTGAGAGCAGCGGTTCTCAACCTGTGGGTCGCGACCCCTTTGGGGGTCGCCTAAGACCATTGGAAAACACATCTATAATTACATATTGTTTTTGTGATGAATCACTATGCTTTAATTATGTTCAATTTGTAACAATGAAATGGGGGGTCACCACAACATGAGGAACTGTATGAAAGGGTCGCGGCCTTAGGAAGGTTGAGAACCACTGCCTTAGAGGAACATCAGCGTGAAGCATCTGCCCAGGAGAAGGAGTCCCAGGTGCTGACAGGCTACGTCCCTGCCTGCAACGGGACCGCAGCCGCTTGGCGCCGCTCACAGGCTCAGCGCTGGGAACTCACCTGCAGGGAGAAGGCCCTCAGGGCAGGGATTGGGATCAACGCAGCCATGAAGAAGGCGGTGACGTTGCTGATGGATGTGAGGGCCACGCTGGCTCCCGTGCGCTTGAGGCACTCCCCGGTCCTGTCCTGAGGACGAGAAAGCACAGTGCTGAGAGCTGCACAGAGCAGGGTCTCCTGAGAGCAGGGGTTGCGTGAACAATTCAGATACAAAATCAGACCCATGGTGATTGAGAATGCTGCCTCCGGCAATCCGACAGGGAGACCCCTGGCTTCCCCCAACACGGGCACTGGAGCATTTTCAGTACCATCCACACTCATGTGCTGCCCATGTTATTACCACCCAAAACACAAAGCTGCAAGATAATGACTTAATTAATACAGCTTAAAAGGTGGTGGGGACAAAGTGACCCCCTTCCCCCCACACACCCTCAGAGAAACAAATGCACTTTGGAATGTATTTCCTGGGGTCCTTCCAGCTGACCTTCCTTATGTAGAGCCAGGAACGCGTCCTCTGACTTGGGACATTACTTACTGGGGCAGACTGAGGAAAACCAAGCCAAATACTCGGGAACAGAGGGGCTGTGGCTGCCCCCGCAGCCCTATTCCTTTGTTTTTCTCTTACCTCAAAAGGGATTCTTTTGTTCTGCCCCGTTTCACTGAATGCGTGGGCCAGCAGGAACACATCATCCACACCAACGCCAAGAGCGAGAAATGGCAAGACCTGCGCGGGAACGAGGACAGCGCGTCAGACAGGGAGGCTCAAGCCTGACCGCTCCAGGGCTGTTTCAAACACTGTCCCAGCGCCCCCCAGAGCTGGCAAAGGGCAGCGTCCGTTCCTCAAAGGGAGGCGCTCCGCTTTATCTGACAGTTAAATCCCCGACGTCTAGCAGTTTCGGCTCACGCTAGGTCATACATGTTTCTGATTCTAAGCGCCACACACATTGATTTTTTTTAAGTTAATAAACGAGAAGGAATGGAACTCATCTAAAGCAGTGGCTCTCCGGATGTGACCCCTGGACCAGCATCGTTGGGAACTGGTTGGAAATGCAGATTCTCCACCCCCATCCCAAACCAACAGGCTCAGAAATGCTGGGTGGACCCAGCCGTCCAGTGTTCACCAGCCCACTGAAGTTTGAGAACCATTGCTCTACTAATGATCTGAATTCCACTGATGAGGGAAACATCTCTACTAATCGCCAAGCCCATTCAGCGCTCCCGCCCACAGAGGCGTGGGCACGCGCCCCTGAGAGATGTGGCATCCCAGCGGAAAAGACCCTCTAGGTGACATGGACACACAGGAGGCCGGGGCCTGGGAAGGGGTGTTGGTCAACAAAGCGATGGGTGGCTCCTTTAGTACCTGAGTTGTTGCAGCATTAAAGGAAATCCCGATCAATGAGCACAGGCCCAATCCTGCAGCCACTGACAGTGCAACCAACAGGACGCCAGCCAGCCCCACGGCACCCTGGGACTTGGAGCAGTCCCAGCGCAGCATGGTTAAACAGGCATAGGCAAGCTGCAAGCAGAACCGTGGAGGGGGAGGGTGGGGGAGGGGAGGAGGGGGGAGGGCAGGTGGGGGAGACACAAAAGCCAAACATTAGAATGTGTAAGGATTCTAATGTTTTCCCCCACCCATCACCCCAAATCAAAAGGTAAAAAAAAACTTAATGAAATCCAACAACAACAAAAATTTACATTACAGACATCACATGAAATGGTACAAATCAAAGATGGGCAAACTCCACACGACCGCTTCTCAAACTGCTATGAAGCCTGAGCTCTCTCTGTCTGAGATGCACATGTGTTAAGAGCAGTTAAAAAGCAGGAGGCGTCACGGAAAGGTAAAAACCCAAAACCAAAAGAGACCCCAACCCCCGGGGCGGACTGAACGGACGGTTACCATCAGCAAGTAGCCGCTGGCCACTCGGATGACGCTGACGTCCGAGAAGGACTTGAGGATGTCGTCCAGGGTCGTCGTGGTGAAGGAAAGCACCTTCTGAGAGGAGTTCTGGGCGACGCTTTGATGAACCACCTGTGGTCAAAACAGAAGGGAACGTCCCCGATGAAACCAGTGCTTCAAGGAGCTTCCATACATAGCCCAGGTGCCGGGGATGCGTCTCTGCAACCTGACCTCCACTGGTTTTCTGGTGCCTTGTCAAGAGTTCTGCACAATTCAGGTTTGAACTTGGGCTCGATGACCCTGGACCTGGGACAGCAAAGGTGAGCACTAATCCAGTGAGCAGGTGGGGCTGTGGGGAGCCGGTGTCATCGAAGTTCACGCCCAGGGCTGTATGTGCTCTACGGGAGGACTGCTGCTCCCTCCCCGCGGCTCTCCAGCAGTTCCCACTAATCCAAAACAAGGCGCTCTCACGGGCACCCCTCCCCGTTCATTCTCGGGCCACCTTTCAAAGGTCGCACGCAGCTCAGGAGAGGTCACTGCTCGGGAAACAAAGGCCAGCTCCTGTCACATGACCTAACCGAGGGCACTGCAGCTGTGACGGAGTCTATGCCTTGCTAATGCTTTCCAGACACCTTTTCTTGTGCAGCAAGTGTTTTGTTTTGTTTTTTTAAACAGTTATGCCTAACTCCAGAGTTCACAATTGGTTACTCAAAATGTTCCAGGGCACCCCAATTAGCATGTGCGTCACACAGATATTAAGATTTTCAATATCAAGAAAAGGGAAAAATGTTTTCATCCCACAGGTTCCCAGACTCGGTCTGTTTTGAAAATAAATTCTAATAAAAAAATGTTTTAAAACATCATTCGAATGAAGTATTTAGAAACTAAGGGGCTTGTACCCAGATTCAAAGGTGGGTGTCAGGACGCTGGCGGTTTACCTCCACGTAGGTCCTCTGCCACGCCTCCAGGATGGCCGCGGCCTTGTCCTCATTCCAGTTGATGTGTGAGACATACTCGTACCCCTTGAAGTGTTCGTACATTTGCTTGGGAGTCATTAACTGAAACATGGTCTGCAAGGCGTGAGCACTGGACGAGGGGTGGTGGTGAGAAGGCAGAGATCAGCACCCCGGAAGCAGCTCTCCGCGCCCCACTCTCCCGCAGCCATCCTATCCTTCCACATGAACACAGGTTCCCACTACAACCGGACCCGGGTGTTACTTTATTTAACAGACTGATGCACCATGTTAAAGGTGTCACCTTACAAACCTTCTACAGATAGACCCCAAAATTAAATTAATAGGCAATTTCCTTTCTCAGTTTCTACTCAAGGAAACAGGGAGGGTAGAGGAGTAGATAGCTTGGCCAGATATGCTGGGCTCACCCCTGCCCGCTCGCCTGTGCAGAAATCCCAGATGGCTTTCCCGAGGGAGCAGGCTCGGACGAGTGCCTGTGGCTGACGGCACGGAGTGCAGTGCCCACGGGACAATTCTTGGTTAGCCATCATTGGCTGGTTTTCTCTTTAGCTTAACAGTGGTTCTCAACCTTCTGGCCCTTTAAATGCAGTTCCTCATGTTGTGACCCAACCATAAAATTATTTTCGTTGCTACTTCAATAACTGTAATGTTGCTACTGTTATGAATCGTCATGTAAATATCTGATATGCAGGATGGTCTTAGGCGACCCCTGTGAAAGGGTCGTTCGACCGCCAAAGGGGTCGAGACCCACAGGTTGAGAACCGCTGGCTTAACAGGTTACAAGGGCATTCAGCTCGTACCACTTAACTCCACATGCTGTGACCATGTGTGCCCCGATTTTCTACACAATGGGCAGATCTAAAACCCTATATTCACTAACTACAGTCTCGATGAAAACAACAAAAATGTTCTCGAAAAATGCCCCACATGGTGCCTTTTCAAGCTGGTCTGGTCTGCTATTATTTTCTAAGATGCTATTACAACAGACAGCTAGCTAGGAGAGCAGGGAAGCATTAACACCAATACACTTGCAGATGTCGGAGGGAAGTGGGTTCTCGGGACAGGAAGCAACGCGATGGTTGGGTTTCCCTGTGTTGGGTTACCTGATGAGCTTCCCAGTGCTGTTCTTGACCGTGCCACCCACAATCAGCTCCTCCTGCCAGTGCATGTACTTCCTGGATAACCCATGACATCCGCCACTCAGGACAAGGGCCATATCAAGAGGCTAGAATAGAAAGACAGCCACATAATTGTGGGAATTAGCAGGCAGGTCACATGCCTTGTTAAAACCCAGCGCATTCAGGGCTTGGTTGTTTCAGCGAGAACATGAAAAACAAGGCTAATGAGAGGCGTATGGCAAATCTTACAGCAGAATTTCGCTCTATAAACAAACTTAGTGCCACAGACAAAAGGAGTCATTGAGAATGAAATCTTAAAAATGAAAAGAATAAAGCGAAGAGTGGGGGAAACCATCACAGTGTTCTCCCTGCCTGTCCTGAGAAGAATCCCGGATGTACTCACTTTGGTGGCATTTTTGTTGGGGGCGGTGGCGGGGCAGTCTGGATCCGCTGGGTTGAGGCAGGGCCGGTCCATGTAGCCATGGCCAACTTCCGCCTTGTTCAGCATTTCCTCCCAGCTGTCCACCTGGTAGTTTATTTTCTTTAACTCTTCTAGGAATTCCAAAGGGTCAAAGTTTGTCCACTGCAAAGGAGGCTTACCTCTGGGAAAGAAATGAGGAGGCAAGACAATGAAGGGGCTTCCGAACCCTCAGGAAAATGACAAGACCGCGGAGAGTGCTCGCACTAGCGCTGATCACATGAGGATTTTGGTAACGCTGCCATCCTGGGACCCCGGTGTGAAAAAGCAAACCGCTCCCTTCCGGGTCTGTGCATGCAAACCTAAGTCGGGAAAGTAACTCCAAGGAAGGTGGCAAGCAGAGGGCTGATGCATGAATGAAGGCACAAGGAATCTGAACTTGCCCACCTAGTGTATTTTAATACCGAAAAACAAAATTAGCCAGTGGTGCTTCTAAACAGAAGACTGAGATTTTTAAAAAAAAAGAAAAAAGAGGGAGTGGCAATATCAAATTAGCACTTGCAAGCCTAATAACTACTTTGTCAATGTCATCAATCAAAATATTTGATCTCCATTACCTGTAATAATCCCATACTTATGAGCTCCCTCTGACAGCCTGGCAGGCAACCCCCTAAGCCCCCTGCCGCCTCCGCCATCACCGCCATCAAGGCCACTTCCCCCCACACTCACTTTTGAATTTGTGCTGTTGACAGACCAGAAAGGCTTTTGGCTGCCTGTTATGTGGTTCAAACCACACTGTAGCTGCTTAACCAGGCTGAAGCCATTATTCAGAATCTCCCAACCAGAAAACACAAAACCCCTTATTTCCCATCTAAAACTGTACACTGAGGGTCAGGGGATGGCCACTGCAAATTGCTTTTGCAGAGATGTGCAAGCTAGGACAGAAACAATAACTCAAGCACTAACTCCTGCATAATTAACTGAAAATGTCGACACTGATTAGCAATTATTCTTTAAATGATGAGGAGTATATAATATCCAACTGCTAAACTACGAAGCACCCACTAGCAGGGCCTTCAAAGATAGCAGATTTCCCATTAAATGTCATTAATGTGATCCCAAGAAAGGTTAACATTTTCCTCCTCAGGAAGATCTTGAATTTTCACTCAAGATATTTAGTTCTGACATGAACCCACTAATAAATTCTTTCCTTAAAAGATAAGCTAAGCTTGAGTGCAGTCTGCAAAACTGCCAACATTTTAAAGAGTTAAAAATCACACATACTCTGAAACCATTTGCATTTTATTTGCATATAAATAGGTTGGTAAAAGTGAATGAAATTTAATGATGCCTACAGAACTTTTTTTTTTTTTTAAGAGGAAAAATATTCTGCTGCAGACCTCTCTCTCCCCAGACTATTCACTCAAAAAATGCACATGGAATTTCAATGTTTTTACTTCTTGTTCAAAACTGAAACAGAATAAACAATGGTAAAGTAATATCAAAAACATTCTAGAGCTTAGAAATCAGACACCAGAAAACAAAATCATACACTTACAGTAGGTATGCTGTCCCAGACTGCAACTTGGCCCCTTCCCAGAAGCAGTCCAAAGGCGTGATAATTAAACAAGGGTAAAGATATTCTATTATCTGTCAAAGTTAAAAAGAATAGGCCAAGCGTTAGGCTGACGCACACCACTGGGGTGTCTTTGAGAATGTTCTTTGTAAACAAAAAAGAAAATATACCTGATCCATGTAACCTGTTTCTGTGATAAGTTCTCCGGATTTGTAACACAAATGTTCCAATTTCCACTGCCTAGTGAAGAGCAGAGACAAAAATTTCTCATTGCAATAAAGTAAGGAACTCAGTGCAAAACCGGAACTATAGACTATATAGAACAAATCGAGATTTTGGTCACTTTTAAGTATCTGTCAAAACGAGCAGAGCTTTTGCCAAGTAGAGACCCAACAAGCTCGCTTTAATGAATAGTTAATACTCAATTGTAATTAACGTGTGGGTGTTTATGTAAATGAATACTACCAAAGTACTTGAGAAGTCTTGTTTCCTTAAGTGTTCTCCCAATAATCTTGTTTACACCATTAATCTGCTTTCCACATACATTAAACAACTTCAGGGCAAATAATTCAGATTGAGTTATCATAAATGCAAAATAACTGGAGACTAAATCGGTAAGGCTTATAATGTATTAACATATTCAGGTGGGAAAATATTACTGCCTTATTTTTTTTTTTTTTTACTAGCAGATAATGTCCTTATTAATAGACAGTGTTCACAATGAACTTTCCTACTCTTAACCATGAATGAATGCTGCAAGCAATGCCAGGTATATCCATTTCCCACTTTATGGTCTTCTCTTCTTGTCCTGTAGATTAAGTATACTGACCTGCACTTACCGTTCATCTAGCACCTACCTATTATCATAGAGCACTGTTATCCCTAAAAGAGTGCTATATAAGCCCATGCCTTAAGGAAGGTAAGTCTAACTTGAAAGAAAAAAGGAAATTTGGAAAAAGTAGGGGAGAGAAATCCAAGAGAAGAAAAAATAAATATAAAAAGCTCCCTCCACACTGCTCTGTTGTACTGATCACCCAAAGGAGAGTTCTGGACTTGGCCTTCTTCCCTGTGGCACCAGCCCACACACCCCTTGGCGACCCACTAAAAGGCTGCCTTCCTGCTAAGCGTTCTTTGACCAGTGCTCCTAAGAATGACCCCTTTCTCTTGAGCACGGGCTGGTCAGACCTCCCGCGTGACGCCAGGAGCACCTGCAGCGGAGACTGCCCGTGTTGGCTTTGTACCTGCTCATCGATACTGAACTCTTTCTTCTTTCTAACTAGACTCTCAGCTCCTTCCACAGGACCCAAGTTATCAATTCATTCATCCATCTGCCCACCCATCCACTATGTAAATGTTCATATTCTAACTCCATACCGCATCAACATAGACTATCCAGCATGAGTAGGTTCTCACTTCACATCCCTTGATCAATTAATTCATTTAAACTTGCTTGAGAAGGGCATGGCTGTGGTTAGAAACACCACTGGGCTTGGAGCCATAAGAGAGGTATGAAACCTGGCTGTGTACTATTTAATAACTATATGAACTTGGACAGATGCTCTAATCGATCTAATTTCCAATTTTCTCACCTAAAAAATTGAGATGGGTTGAACTAGGTGTTCTTTCCAGTTCATGCATAAAAGTCCTCTGGTTCCATCTCAGTGAAACTGTTATTTCATTGTACAGATGCGTCCACATCTCCTAAGTAAGCGGCGAGCCCCTCCAGGTGAGCTCCAGCACGTAGGCACGCACCTGGCATGCGCACAGTGGCCCTGACACCCATTTCCACGTGCACATTTTACTAAGTTGCACCAGGTAGTGGCTTTCCCTTCAAAGCTCCTGGAGGGCTGTGCCTGTGAGAGCTGGGATGCGCTCTCCATCCAAGTTTGCCTGACAAGAGCGCTAAGATACACCCCCTGGCATTTCCTAAAGCTCTTTCACATAAACATGTGCCTGATCTTGTTCTGGGACCCTCCTGAGGACACAGAGCAAACACTCCATAACTTAGTTTACAGGGGAGGAGACAAGAGTGTGCTAACTAGGTGACGTGTCCCAAGGTCAGGTTGGGCCCCCGAATCCTGCCTCCAGCCGGACGGGTCTAACAAAATAGCCAACCCAGCGAAGTGCATGCAGAGTTGAGGTTACAGCAGAGACAAGGACAGACTTTCATTTTATTCTCCCTCATTCTCCCCGCCACTGAATATGTCTACACTGCCGCTTCCTCCTGGTGTCGAAAGCCTGTGGGGGCAGGACAGAATTAGATAAATGCCAACTCAGTGGTCCCCCGGAAATGGGGTTTAGGGATAGTCATCTCAACCGCTCAGGGAGAAGACCCAATTAAATGAATCAATTCAGGCAGTCAGGCAGTCAACGAACTCCAGGTGCCTGCCCTGACCGAAGTGCTGGACAAGATGTGAAGTCCCACCCTGATATCTCACAGCTCAGATAGACGAGAAAAAGTGCCAGAACTCCTCCTCTGCTTTTACTGTACCCACAGCATTGTTACATTAGCTATGAAGTTAAAGGGTAATATTTTGTGAAGCTGTGCATAAGTCTAACCTACGCCACCTATCTATCAGCAGAAATGTGCCATAGTGGCTCCACCCTCTATTGGTTTTGTGATACAAACCAACACCTGTTAATATCTACAGTGACTACAAAATAATGAGCAGTAACTTCTTTGTTTTTCTTTTCTATTCTATTCTTTCCTTATTCCTCGCAAGCTGACCAAAGGCAATGTAAAATCTGACTGCTCTAAAAACAGCTCAAGTAATAAAACATCTTCAGGATAGGTGTACTGTATCGCATCCCAGTGGCTGCTTGAAGGATCATACACATTTGGGGATAGTGACTTAATACTGAAAATACATTATAAAGTCATGTCTTTGATTACCAAACTCTGGAAATGGATCAAGGTTTTTTAAAATTTTTTTAATAATTTCATTTAAAAAGTCATTTCATTAAAAAAACTATTTGAATGAACACCCCACTTGTATTTCTAGGGCAACCTTATTTATTAAAATAAAGGGGCCTAAGCGAGCAGCCTCTTCCCACGGCCTCACCTTACCTGTTATACATATACACGTGGACCCGGCTGGCCTGGAGTGCTGAGTCCAGGTGTTGGCGGAGCGCTTCTGTGGTCAGGACGTTAGCACCTTCTTCTTTCGGGGTCTGGATCATGAGTTGAGGATTAAACATAGCCTCTTCTCCAATCTTCTGGCGAGTATAATTTAATTCACGACTTACTCGTCCACCAACTGATAAACATGTACGAGTTTCAATTAGAACAGCACAATCCCCACATTTTCACGTTCTATGTGCTACCTCTGAGAAGCAGAGGATACATGATAAACAAACTCTGGTTATGAAAGTGTGGGGCTGATGTTTGAGGAGTAACAGTCACATGGTTGTTATCAGGAATGTTTAACTTACCAATCCTATACAATAAAAGAGAAACATGCAAACTAACCGTCCCTCCGCTACGCTCAAGCCACACCACGAGCCACGCCCACCAGCCAATCAGGAGCGAGTATGCAAATTAACCCAACTAAGATGGCGGCGGCCACGGAGCTGGAGCGAGCAGGAGGCTTGGATTGCCCCCGGCGATGGAGGAAGCCAAGCTTCTCACCTGCCCTGGCTGGCCCTGGGCTCCGCTCAAGACTACAAAGTTTCAATTATAGAAGATAAATAAATCCCAGGAAAAAAAGAAAAAAAGGAGAGGCTGGGAGCTTGGGTCGCCAGGGGGCGTGGCCAGGCACCCCAGCGGGACTCCCCCACCCTGAAGAGGCTGTGGGCAGCCTGAAAATGGCCCTCAGCCCCTCACCAGGCTGGCCACACCCCCATGGGGTGAAGGTCCCCGCTGGAGGGCTTGGCCAGCCTTCAAACAGCCATCAGCCCCTCACCCAGGCTGGCCAGGCACCCCAGTAGGGACCCCCACCCTGAAGGGGGTGTGGCCAGCCTGAAAACAGCCCTCAGCCCCTCACCCAGGCTGGCCAGGCACCCCAGCGGGACCCCCACCCTGATCCAGGACACCCTTCAGGGCAAACCAGCGGGCTGAGGGACCGCCCTCCCTCCCCCCCCCCCAGTGCACAAATTTTTGTGCACCAGGCCTCTATATATATATGCCTAAGTGACCATTTGACCAGTAGCTATGATGCACACTGACCACCAGGGGGCAGATACTCAATGCACAGGCATGGAAACATAGAACAGACTGATGAATCTCAAAGGGAAGAGGGGCAGGGAGAGGACGGGAAGAGATTAACGAAAGATCTTATATGCATACTAGAGGCCTGGTGCATGAATTCGTGCATTGGTGGGGTCACTTGGCCTGGTCTGCGAGGATTGGGCTGAAACTGGCAGTCCAACACCCCGGTAGGGGTCCTGGATTGTGAGAAGGTGCAGGCCAGGCCAGGCCAAGGGACCCCACCAGTGCACGAATCTGTGCACCAGGCCTCTAGTAATAAACATAAAAAATATTTGCTAAACCCATGAAGGACTGTCCTGTCACATGCACAAACCTAATGCATGGGTGCTTTGTGCACCTTCTAACTACTGCACTGTTGTGCAAAGGGGGGAGGGGCCGGAAAACTCAGACACCTTTTCCTTGCAGACCAGACCAAATAGCGCTGTTACAATTTCTTTCACTTGTATAAACAAGGTGCCCCCACAGCACATTTCAAGATAAATGGCTTCACTTTACACTCTTCTCCTAAACAATCTGGCGAAGGTAACAAGGAAATGTTTCTCTTTGTGGAAAAAGAAACAAAGAAAGGTGACAAACTGTATTCAGCATAAAACTTGCCAGGAGAAGATGAATAATGGGATTCACGTCAGATGCGCACGGGAAACCCCACTGGAGAGGAACCAAATGTGTCAGCCGGAGCTGTCAGGGGCAGGCCCTGGAACCCGGTTCCCTCAGACTCACCTGGTCAGCATCCAGAAAACACAGGTGCCAGGTTGAGCCGCCTCGGGCGGGCAGCCTGCGTTCTGGGAGCTCCAGGTAATTCTGAACGTGCTGAGGAAGCCAGAACCCCTGCCCCAGCCCCAAGCCTGCACTCCAGCAGCCCAGCCAAAGCTGGGCTCGCCAGACGCCAGCGCAGCTGGGCTCAAGAGGCGCTGTTGCTGCAAACTCCCTTTGTCTCTTCCTCAGGCCCGAGGTTGTGGTTTTAGAACGAGCCAAGCTCGGAATGCTGCACCTGGCTGGGAGGTATGGCGGGAGGGGAGGGCTGAGCTTCGATCCCATGCAGATAAGGGGAAGGGGCTGGGAGGAGCAGCAAACAGAACCCTAGAGCCCCCTGACCCCACACACTCCAAGGCCCACAAGTGAGTCTGCAAGTTCCCGAAGGTACTGATAGTGGCGCTCGCCCAGAGGCAGGCCTGCGCCTACGCTGGTCAGAGGGCGCCTCAGCGATCACTGCAGCTCTCCCAGGAGGAGGAATCCTTTTTCTTGGAGTTTAGTATTCAAGGACATAAACATTTGGTTTGGGCAAGTAAATAAGTACTGGGAACTGCGGGCTGTTTCATTCTCTTGGCATATTTTATAAACAAGGGGGCAGGCTAAAAAGCAAATAATGCCCTCATTAGGAAAACCAGCCCAGATCCGCAGACTGGGGGGTCATCTGTGCAGGCGCATGCATGTGGCCCAGGCCACCGTGGAACTTGTGAGGTGAGGCTGGACATGAACAGACTGGGTGCATCAGAGAGGAAGAGGGGGAGGGGAGAGAAGGGGGAAAAGACAGAGGGAAATGATCAATTGGCTACAAAAAGAGTTAAGACTCCTCAGGCAGAACTTTGACAAATGCCCTGGGGAATTAGGGAGGAGCTTGCAATCAATTTGACATTTAAGAAAGACCACAGGAAAACATAGGAAACAGCCTGCAATGCAGCATAAAGGTACAGAATGCCACCGGCCCTTTCCAGGAGGCTCCTGAAAGCTGCCCGCGGCCAGGGTGAGGGTTGCCCTCTGTCATGGTGAAGGCTGCCTGCAGCCAGGGTGAGGGCTGCCCTCTGTCATGGTGAAAGCTGCCCGCGGCCAGGGTGAGGGCTGCCCTCTGTCATGGTGAAAGCTGCCCGCGGCCAGGGTGAGGGCTGCCCTCGGTCATGGTGAAAGCTGCCTGCGGCCAGGGTGAGGGCTGCCCTCGGTCATGGTGAAGGCTGCCTGCAGCCAGGGTGAGGGCTGCCCTCGGTCATGGTGAAAGCTGCCTGCGGCCAGGGTGAGGGCTGCCCTCGGTCATGGTGAAGGCTGCCCGCGGCCAGGCTCTGATTGGCTCCTTGGGCAGAGATTGCAATGCTTGTCTTTAACCAATTAGCTAGTGGGCTGACTTACACTCCATCCCACCTTCTCTAGAGACAGAAAAGTAGTTTGAGGCTAAAAAGTCAATTATTAGCCCGGGGGTCCCCTCTGAAAAGCGAACAGCACACCCAGGAGCTCCGTTCAGCCTTTTAGAAGCTCGGCCGCTTCCCTTGACTGGCTCTGCCACCAGGGCCCCACGCCCAGCCTCGCGGAGGCCTCCTCCCGTCCCCTCAGGGCTGGCTGGCACACCATTTCTTGGTCTGCTTACAGAAGTCGCACTCCCTTTACCTTTATTGAAGCTTAAAGCTTCAGGTGAATGAAGACAGTGAGGTAACAACAAACAGCACCAGAGCAGGAGCCCAGGCCTGTGCCCCTTAGCAGAGCAGCGGCCTGGGGCCACGATCAGTAAGGTGCTGACCCCGGGAGGGGCGCCCACAAGGATGGCGGGATGCAAGGTCCCACCCTGGGACTCCGACTACGCTCTTCCAGCCAGTCTCAGGCCAGAGCAATTACTTTATCACAGGGGTCTCAGAAACGATGTTATTTCCCACCAGGGCTCCATAACGTCACCTTTTTAGATGTTTAAGATAGATGTGCTAATAAAGGTGTATATTTTCAGTGCCTGGGATTGAAACCCTTTTTGCTCTTCTGTCTCGATGCCCAAGTGATAAACAGGAATATTTGGCTAATGTGACAACCAGTTTCAACCAAGGTAAGACTATCATCCCAGGTGGAATGAGCAACCAGCGCTGAAAGACCCTGAATTCTAAAGTTTCCTCAACCACCTATGCCAGTGGTGGCGAACCTTTTGAGCTCGGCGTGTCAGCATTTTGAAAAACCCTAACTTAACTCTGGTGCCGTGTCACATATAGAAATTTTTTGATATTTGCAACCATAGTAAAACAAAGACTTATATGCTGTTTCCTACTTTTGAGCATTGTGAAATTCCATTTATTTTTGCACATTACGTGGCCACATTTTACTTATCGTTTCATCTTATATTTGACTAAGAATTTTTTGCAAAATTATTCAGTAATTTTTACAAAGTCTAGTTGACACCCGCTTTACTTGACAAATGTCCGTAACAATTCATTGATCTGCCAACCACTGGGGGTGCATGCTATATGCTAAGCCGTAGGGTGCCATGGTGGGTGGGACCAGGGTGTCCTCTGCTCCAAGAGGCTGGCTGGCCCTCGAAGCAGACAGGCGTCAGACAAGCAATGCATAACATAATCTCCTGGCACAAGACGGGCCGAGGAGGAAACGAAGGTGAGGTGGTGATGCCTTCTGAGTTCCTGGGTGGTGGGGAGGGGCAGGCCACTTCCCATGGAGTGGCCAGGGAAGACCTAAAAGGAAGTAACTTTGAAGAGCGAGGGGAACAGTGTTCTGGGCAGAAGAATTGGCAACAGCAAAGCTGCTTAGGTTTGGCTTTTGCAGGGAGAGAAAGGAGGTGAGTGTGGCTGGCCCCTGGCAACACCATGATAATGTCATTCACTTGGTTGCAACGGCAGGTACACTGAGCTCCTTCCCGGGGCGCCCGTGTCATAAACTGCACAGCATTCACATGCTCTGACACTGGTATTCGCCCCGAGGCACTCTGGAACAAGCTACCAGACACGGAAACCCCTCTGGGCAGAGCAATGTTATGGATTCACCTGACTTGCTACCCCAACACATGCTCCTATCCTAAATCACAGCCGAGTAGCAGCCAGAGGGGTTCCTCACGTTGCTGGCTTTTTTATCATGCACCGTGTGAAGCTTGGCTCTCAGAAAGCCCCACTGACCCCATTTCAAGGGACTGAAATTACAGGTGTGACCTGGGAGAAATGATTTTCTTCTTTTTCCATTTTCACGGTCAAAGCCCCTCTCTCTTATTTTTAAAATAATTGAATGTTCATGAAATAGCACACAGTCATTTTTTACTACTGAGCAGAATGAACCATAAGATCTGGTATTTGTGATGTAGATGTAGGTGACAGCCATGGGAACAGCCATCATTGCTGTTGTAGTGGTTTGTGGGGAATATTCAGCTGCTTCCCTTTTGGGGGTTTATCTCTGTCTCTTAAATTTTCTGAACATGTACAATTAAAGGCTTCCATGTGACAAGAGAAAAATAAACATGAAGCTACTTGGTAGGAGTCTGAATTAAAAACAAGCTCAATACAAAAATAACGTGCATCTCTATAATGTCCTGAGTCCTACAGTCTTTTCCTCCTCCAACCTCTTTGCACAAGGCTCAGAAAAACATGTTGCCTCAGGATCCTGGGACACAAAATAACCTTTATACTTGTGTGGTGCTTCCCACGTGCAAAGCACTTTCACACTCATTATTTACTTATTGACAAACATGTTGCTCATTGTCACTCCCCTATGAAATTGGGGCACACTGGACTGGACAGGTGATGAGAAGGGGGACCAGAAGTCCAGGGTTCCGAGTCCCAGCCCTGCCACTGGTGGCACTGAGATTTGGGACGAGCCCACGATACCGTTAATCCACAGTAACCTTCTCTGTTAAAATGGAATAAAAATGCTACTACTAACCTCATAGGATCGACAGTAATGTGAAAGTTCCCAAGCCCTTAACCAGTAGCTGAGCAGGCACCTGTTTGTTCGTTCATTCATTCATTCATTCACTCATCGCTGGGTATGTATCAGCACCCGATGACAGAGGAGAATGCGTAGCTGCAGTTTGGGTGACTACAGAGTTGGCTGCCCAGACAACAGGAGGCAGAACCAACCCTTTAACCCCGAGTCCAACTGCCTTTCGAGCCTCGTGGCCTCTGAGCACCAGCTGAGGACACGGCCTGGGAGCACCAAACCCCACGCACCAGATCAGAGCCAGCTCACGGCTGTAGCTCTCAGGATGCGGGATCGTGCTACCCAGGGCACACGATTGGTATCTTTCTTTAAAAGGCAACAACATTGCATCGAGATTTCCCAACACCCCTGAGGAGACCCAGTTTTGTCAGTAGAGCCCCATGGGCGGCCGTGGTTAGGCCCCATTTTCTTCCTGGTCCCAGAGGGGCAGAGAGAGGAGGGCCCAGGGAACAAGCGGCCCTAGGCCTCTTTGTCTGCAAATTCCACTGTCTGGTTCTCCAGAAACCTGAGGCTCAAACCAGTTCTTTGAAAGAGCTGGGTAAAAGGGCATCACTCCTGCGAAGTTCTTGATCAAGCTCTGTGGATCCCTCCCTCCCCGAAGCAAACCAAGTCTAGTTTTCCAAGGCGAAGAAGGGCCAGCACAGGTGAGAAACCATTCCACGCTGGGGGCCACAGCTGGGCCCTCGCTATTCCGATCCGTGGTGAGTGAGCCAAAGACACCCCCTTCGTGGAGTCCGCCTGCTGTCTCATCCCTTGCCTCAGCTTTCTGCACAGGCTTAATACACGCCTGTGGCATTCATGCAAAAAAGCTTTTCGCAAAAGCTTATTGTGATCCACAAAAAGATAATCTGGGCGACCAACCAAAGTGTTTTTCCGCTGCCCACTCACCTCGGCTCACCAGGCTCGCCGGGGCACACTCAGGGTGTCGGATGAATAAATGAATGAACAGCCTCAATACAGAGAGAGCCTTGGGAACAGGCAGTCATCTGTATAAGATATTAATTCTCCTCAAAGCCTCAAAAAGTCAATCAGTCAAAACAAATGACCCTTTCAGCCTGAAAAGTACCCACTCAGAGTCCAATTAGGAAAATGGGTCTGTGTATATGCAAGCGTAGCATTTGCATTTGATTAATCCCATGAATTATCGAACAAACACTAGATCTCCCCCCCCCTCCCACACACACCCTTTAGTTACTTCTGGTCCCTCTTTCAATGTTGCGATTAGTTATTAAGAGGGTGAAAAAAAAGTACCCATCTCTAAAAGGGTGCAACTGCAAAATTATGAACACCAGCTCATTTTCTAACTTGAAAAAAAAAATGAAGATTCAGTAATTTGGGCAATTGGCTGAAAACTCCTAGGCTGTGAGTTTTAGTCACTTTTCCACCCATCTCTTTTATTCATGACTAGCCAACTGCTGCTTAAGCTCTGGGCTGTTTTTCTCCTTGTGGGATTGTGCCCTTGGGTGTTGCCATGGGAAAATGCTAGAATCAGATAGCCCAGAGAGAATTTGCCTTCATGAAGGGAGGCCAGCGAGATGAAAACCACAAAAACAAGACAAAAAGCAGGACACCATCCCGTCCCTACCCCTCCCCAGAGACAAGGGGTGGGGGTGGGGAGGTGGAGTGCAGAAGTCGCTGGAGGCTCCCTTGGAGCATGTGTCTGCTGCAAGACCCCACAACAGCTGCTTGTGGTGCCATCTGCTGCAGCTCAGCCTGCTTCCTCTGAATGGCCTTCCCGGGAGCCAACCGCTCGCCCTGTCGGACACGATCAGGTCAGCCCAGCACTCTGCCCACACCGGATCTGCTGCCTGCCACAGGCCCCCTCACCTCCCAGTATTTCTTACAGGGCCGCCAGCTCCCAAAATGACACTGTGTCTGTCAGGAGGCCCACTCTTCATGAGCGGCTTGCTGTGCAAATGGGGGCTGCGGTCAACCCCACCTAAGACAGGCCGAGTGAAATCACAGCCTAAGAGCCAAGCTGAACCTGGCTGCTGGCAGGACACAGCGGAGGAGAGCTCTGCTCTAGCCTCGGTGCCTACCTGCCCGGCTGTGGACTGTCCCAGGTCCTACCATGATCTCACCTCACTGCTCAAGGGCTGAAAAACCTGCAGATGCAAACCCAAGCCCTGTCCTTTCTGAGGAGCTGAGCAAGCCCAGGAGGGTCCCCCCCACACACAGCGGGCTTGCTCCCGAGGGAAGGCTGAACCAGGAAGCAGCACCCAGGCACCAAAGACAGCATGCAATCATCAAGTCCTCAGTTTTTAGTTAAGGCCTGCTAAAGTCTCCACTAGAAAAATAACAGAAAACAAGCCAAGAACAACAACAAAACCCAGGGCTTGTGTGGCAGTGGGCTCCCTCACAGCATTCAGGCTGATGCATAACATTAACCCCAGTTCCCTTCTCCACGTCTGTGGGACTGACATCACCTCTCCTCTCTGCTCTCAACAGTCCTCTTGCCATTGTCCTGCCTGGGCTCTTTGCACTGGCCTCCTCCTTGTGCGTGAAGGGGGAGGAGACCATGCAAGTCCCCACCTTCCAGCGCAGGCTCCCGCCCTGGGAAACACCAGGGGCGCCCAATTTATCTCCCACGAGGGATCCCTCCCTCTGCATCTGTGCGGGAGACGCCCGCCCGTCACTGGGGGCCACTTTCATGATTTTGTTGCCATTGAGATTAGCTGGATTAGGGGCTGATGCATAAGGACCCCCTGGTGTAGGGAGGAAGTTTCATCACCAGGTCAGTGGTGGTGTGAACTATATGCTGTCACCACCACACCTTATAGCCACCAGCCAAAGGGGGGGCGGGGTGGGGGTGGGGGGCTGATGGGGACATGGCAGGAAAAAATGCTTCAAGTGCAAAAATGCTTGAACTCATCCTGGCAATAAATCCCTCCATTGTGCATTTCCAAGGGCATGAGCCATTCAAGACTGTCCTCCTCTCAAACAAGAAACCTGTGACTCCTTTCTTATCTAATGGTCTAGGGGTGGTAGGTGGACTGGTGAGCACAGCTGCCACAAAGCACAAAGAAACTGCGAGCCCTCTGCCCAAACCAGCTAAGCAGTTTGGGAAGAGTCGCCCTGTTGGAACCTTCATAGGTTCCAAGGTGAACTAACGCCTCCTCTGATGGCTGTTCCCGTTCTTCTAAAGGACAAGCACTACCCCATCCAGTGGGGGACCCCCTCCCCTTTCATCTGAAGGAAAACCATGTGGACAGGAGTAGTGAAGGGGATGGGGGCAGGGGGCAGGAAGATGGAGAGAAAAAACAGAAGTGCAACTCTTCAAGTTGTCCTCCCAGAAACCATCGGGCCGGTTCACTACCCAGGGCCCCCATCCTGGTCGCTGCTCATGGGGACCCTGCATGAAGCAAAACAATTTGTAGGGAAAGTAATGGGATTTCTGCGAGTGTGTGCCAGTGTGTGTTTTATAGGACAGTCTCTCTTGCACAGAACTGGGCTGTTCCATCAAAGCCGTATCTGTTATACTTCTGTCTTTCTCTTCTGTTTGGCGTATTCACCAACGAGAGAAAAGGAGGTAAGCTCTGGGGGCCCTGACCTGCAGCTGGAACACAATACTTTCGCACAGCCCTGCCGACCCCTGACATAAATTTTACACCGCAGCTGGCATTTACACACTCAGCATTACCATATGTATAGCTGCTCGGTGCTAATTATGCTAATCACCTGTCTAACTCGCTGCTGCGAAAAATGGTTGTATTTAGCAGTCCAGTGCCTACCAATGCAGCTTACTGTGTGGCTGAAATGTACATTCAGCCGGCCCTGAATGGTAAGATTTTTCCACGTTGCTGGCTACATTCAGGCCTCAGAAAAATTTATTCAAGTCAACTGGTTTCGGTCCGCAACAAAAAAGTTACGAGAAAAAAGTGAGTGTGTTCTTGCCCTAACATTCTGGATCTGCTTGCAAGCAAAATGATAAATCAATTGGTGTGGGAAACAAAAAGGGAGAGAGATTTCTTTTGGGAGCCATGTGAAACTGTAGCCTATTTTTTTTTAAAAAGGGGGGGAAAAAAGGGTCATCCTATTCCCCAAATCTCTAGAAAGAACAGTTAGTAGATATTTCGTCCTAATCCGAAGTCTCTCAAATTGTAAGCTTTGTTTGCGATTAAGCAAGGTATTAAACGCGTGCAATTTTTTTTTCTGGATCATGTGTGGACTGAAATGATGATATATTTATCATTTTTAAAACTTACCACAACAATGCATAAGCTTCATGGGGAGAAGTCAGGTAAGAAGAAAGAATTTCTTAGGCAGCTGGGGGAAATATTTTGTTATTTTTCTCTTAAAAAGCCTATATTTAAAAATACACATTTTGATATCTATATCTATTTTGTGAAGTTTTCTGATTTCCCCAGTAAAGGAGCAAAGGAAGTCAGGGAAGGGGGTGGAGAAGATGGGAGAAAAAAAAAAAGTGGTGGTGGGGGGGAGAAAGTCAAAGAAGCTTACACTTTCTTTAATCTCAAAATTCCTATTTTTATCATCACTGTTTCTTAAAGCAATTTTCTGGAATCTCTGTACAGAACTGATTTCTTAGATCAGGAGAACATTATTTCAGATTGTTGTAACAATTCCCCAAATTCAAACTGAAACTCATTTCCTCCTCACTCACAAAATACCTTCATATTAATTTTTAAAAACCCTGAATTTAGTCCATCTAAGAACTGCCTGGTGTTACATGACTTGGATGCACAGATAACACCTGGCATCCAACCTCCTTGGATTGCTGGCAGCCCTGCCCCGAGACCTCCTGGTGGGGTGGCCCTACGGGCCCCAGTTACTTCCTCACCTCCAAAAGATCATTATTAGATTCTTCACTTAAATTTAGAAACCGGAAGGCCATTTATTTTGCAACATATCTTGAGCTACCCCCCACCCACACCCCCCAGTGCTACAAAACACCAGAGCAACTCCGTGATATGTCTTGGGCTTACACACAGACTATTCACCAACCCAACAGGCTTTCTCAGACACAGGAGGGGGTGGGGAAGGAAGCTGGCCTCTCCTCCACTTGCTCTGCTCAACTTTCCACTTAACTCACAGCCGATGACAAGGGTGATGTCAAGGATGCTGCTAGGAAATCAATAGCTTTCTTACTATCAGCCCGCGCCTCCCCCCCGCATTTGGTTCAACATTTGATATACTTATCTGACCCAAAGAAGCACCATTATCCAAGCCGCATCTTGCTCTCTCTGGCATCCCTATTCAAGCTGCTTTTCTTTGCCAGTCCAAAGCATTAATTCACCTAGAGTTCCAAACCTGGACTGTGCAGCCCCAAACCCCAATGACAGGGCCATGACTGCTCACGGCGGAGCGGAGGGCTTACCCCTCGTTCCCCCCCTCAACCTCTCCCTCTTCTTAAACAGGAGATAGACCACCCTGCCTCATGGCACAGAGCAGTGTTTACATTGCAGTACTTGACTGTGTAATACATCTGGCATTTTTGGGCAGGATTCCTGAGCTAGGGGCCAGAAGCCCTTAAGCAATGATTGGGGTGGGGTGGGGTGGGGGGGATCATGCACATTGACTTAACAAAGCCCCCTTCCAGTTCCTTCTGCTTACTTTTGCAACACGTTTCACCAGTAACTGAAAGCTATCGTGCTTGATAAATTGGGAAAATCTGTTTCTGTTAATTATCCTCGCTAACAGTGATGAGTCTCTGGCATGGAGACTTGCTCGCACTAGCTTCCCCATCATAACCAGTTGAGGTTTGGGGACCCCCATGCGGTGTGGACGATGTGGGCAACTCACACCTGGGTTATGGGTTAGAAATAAGGTCCTGACTCCACATTATAAATCTCTCCAACAACGAACTTGTCGTTCATTAGCAGGTACCTGACTGCCCACCAACGATACAGTTTCCCTAACACATGACAGCTGTTTTTCCAACTATACTCGAAACCCAAATATAACAAGACAGTCATGGTCTTGAAGTGATTGAGGCCAGGATGCAACTCCTAGAAATCTCCACGGCGGTCAGGCAGTTTCTTAATGGCAGCATTCTACTGTTCTGGAAGGCTAATTATTTCTGTGAAACTTAAGATACTAGTACATGTAGAAAAACAGATACTGCAGTGTCAAGGAAAAAACAACGCTAAATCCAATTTAAGAGGAAAAATCTAGTTATTATCCTAAAGCACCCAAATTCAGAGTGTGGCAGCAAAGAACAAGCAATGCATTTGTATTTTGATAACCTTGACAACACCTGTGTCTAGTCCAGGGAGGTTCCCAGAGAGAAACCCCCAGGAGCTCCCTCCTTCGGAGGCAAAGCCCTCGCCGCCCAGGACTCCGTGTGGACGGACCCTCTAACGCTGTGCAGTTGGCCAAAATGTGGGTGCGGAAGTCTGTCCTCTTCATCTCTGCGCAAGCTCCGTGCTCCCTTTGGCTGTGGCGAGAGTTCCACCCAGGAAAGGTTGGCTCGGAATATGCGTGTGGATGTTTCACTAACCATCTCAGAACTGCTAGGGCAGTGGTTCTCAACCTTCCTAATGCCGCGACCCTCTAATACAGTTCCTCATGTTGTGGTGACCCCCAACCATAAAATTATTTTCGTTGCTACTTCATAACTGTAATTTTGCTACTGTTATGAATCGTCATGTAAATATCTGATATGCAGGATGTATTTTCATTGTTACAAACTGAACATAATTAAAGCATAGTGATTAATCACAAAAACAATATGTAATTATATATGTGTTTTCCGATGGTCTTAGGCGACCCCTGTGAAAGGGTCATTCGATCCCCAAAGGGGTCGCGACCCACAGGCTGGCGACCCACAGGTTGAGAACCGCTGTGCTAGGGGGACCGACGCTTTCATATCCCATTGGACACATGAAGTGCAGGGGACCGACATTGACCGACTCCACCGGCCAGTGGATTCTACATTTCCCTCGAAAGCCCATAAAAATGCCACGACTCCTCAATGGGGGAGGCACATCTTCTGCAGACAAGACCCCAGCAGAGAGGATGGTCTTGGAAACAGCCCTCAGGAAGGTCAGAGCCCCAACGGTGCACACGGTAGCTAGCTCGGCATCCAATAGGGTGGAAGCATACAGAATTCCCTGCCAGTGTGTGACTAACCGGATTTACCACCATTGCAGACTTGACACTAGTCACTCCTGAGATGTACTGGGAGGAAATGAGTTGGGCAGTTTAGGAGAAGGTGGGTAGAAGAAGGGGTGGGAGGGAGAGGGAGTGAAGGGAGGACAGAGGTGAAGATGAGCAAAGGGATAGACGGTGAGGGGTAAGGGAGGAGGGAGCAAGCAGAAGGGGGTTCTGGGAGTCAGTGAGGGGCAAAGGAGGTCACAGGAATAGAATCATATGGGTATGACCATTATTTGGGGATGTTACACATAGCTGGACCTCCCTCAACTTTCCCCCCCAAAATATTGTCAAAATAGTGGTCCATTAAAATACTATATTTCTACAAAATGGCCTCTATTAAAATCTGCTCCCCTTTAATTTAAAGATATTTCCATACTAGCTTTAAAAACAAACAAACAAACAAACCATGTTTAAAATCACACCCACACTCACCCACACACCTACCTGCCCCAGAACAGACTATACTCTCCAGTGGCTCAATCTGGGCAGACCGCTGCCCCCGACAAAACGGGGCAGCCACAGAAGCAGCCCTTCTCCTGAACTGTGAGCCCCCAACACAAGAAGGGCTGACAAGTTACAGCTCGGCCTGAGTGGACAGAGCTCCGGGGTCATAGGGAGGTCAGCTTTGAAGGAGAAAGCCCAATGAAATATAAACATGGCATTGTGGAAACCAGACAAATCTCCCATAGCCTGTCCAGCCAGCGTTAATCTAGCCATCAGCTGTGGCGCGTAATCCAAACAAACGGATCCGGCAGTTCGTACATCTGGAAGCTGTCATCTTCGGGGGCCTCCAAGTGGCGCTCCGGGCATCTGAAACACCCCTTCGCCCAATGTGGCTTCTAACCCCGTTGGAGGTGAAGAGTGGCAGGCAGCAGAGACGAGAGAGGGGGGATCCACAGGGTCAGCTGCCCTGGGAGAAGGCACCTGAGCCTCTTGGTTATTTTTAAATCCATTATTGTTTTTAAACATTTTTCTCCAGATCGGAAAGAAATACCACAACTGCTTCTACCTGTGTGTGCGCGCCCACTATTGGAATGTAATCAATAAACACATTCTTAATTTGTAAACGTGCACAGGGAAGCGAGGAGTGGAAAGGAGTAGCAATGCCTTCTGTCTTTCTGTCCGTTGTGAAATTCACCTAAACTGACAGCCCCAGTGGCCAGACACTGGGTGATCACCCGGGACAGGGCAGTGAAGGCAGAACCCATCCCACCTCTTTCTGGCTGACTCAGTCCCTCTGGCTGTGCTGCGTGAGGACACCTGGGCAAGAGTGGTTTGTGACAGGAACATCTGGAGAACTAGACCACCAGAGAGCTAATAATCTGCGGTGTGGACTTCCGGGAAAAAAGCTGTGATTTCAATATGAACAAAATCCAGAGGTGTCTTTTATTGCTTTTTACAAAGTCACCTCCATGCCGAATCCCTTCAGCCTACTGGAGCTGAAATGCAACAAGGTCTATCTGGCAAAATTAAGTCACCGGAGGAAAAAGCACTTGAATATAAATTTCTTTCTTTCTCCCATGGCCTGCCCTACCCCCAACTTGTCATGGTGTTTATTTGATTTTTAATGCAATCTAAGGAAAAGACAGAAATTTTAAATTAGCCTGAAAAACATTAGTTACCTGGGCCAGTAAATGTGGGGATGAGAGAGTACCTCACAAAATAAAGTTCTTGCATTTGTCAAGGCCACGCATTTGCAGTTGCAGCTCCATCATAATAAAAGCCTTCCATCTGCAAAGCATGGCTCTTCCCATTGGAATCTATTACCTAAACCAGTGGTTCTAAATCAGGGCGATATTGTGCATCATCGCCCCCCCTCTCCCCCCACACACATACATGCCAATGACCAGACATAATTTTGGTTATCACACTAAGAGGCTGCCACTGCATCTGGTGGGGAGAGGCTAGGGGTGCTGCTACAAGGCATAGGAAGGCCCCGCATGCGAGAATTAAGCAGCCCAAAATGTCAGCAGTGAGAAACCTTGCTCTAAGGCAGCGGTTCTCAACCTGTGGGTCGTGACCCCTTTTTGTGGTTGAACGACCCTTTCACGAGGGTCGCCTAAGATCATCCTGCATATCAGATATTTACATTATGATTCATAACAGTAGCAACATTACAGTTATGAAGTAGCAACGAAAATAACTTTATGGTTGGGTCACAACATGAGGAACTGTATTTAAAGGGCCAGAAGGTTGAGAACCACTGCTAAGCGGAAAGGATGGCGAGGCTCAGTCATCTACAACTGCCAAGAACACGGAAGGCAGAATGCTAGCACGGACGTATGAACTTGAGAGCACTTATAAACCTCAAGCAGCCTTTTAAGAAATTCTCTCTTTTAAAAAATAAAAATATCAAAGCTATGCCTCCCTTGCTGCTGGCCTCCGGAGATGTTAATAAACAAACACAAAGCAATATGGATTCATTTCGAGGTTGTTTCCTTTTGCAGTAAAGAAAGCGAGGGGCTGGGCTGGCCTTGAGAAAAAACCGAGAAGTTCCAAGATACAAATGGCCATTCTGTCACTGGGATACCGCGACAACAAACTTGTGTCTGAGAGAAGGTTGGCATGTGTGTGTGTGTGTGTGGGGGGGGGGGGGTAGATATTAAGGGAGACAGGAGGATAAAAGTGCTAAGCGAAAAAAATGAAAGCCAACAGAGAAATGGGCAAGACTAAAAATAAAGCATTTCCCTTCCGTGCCCACAAGGGTGAAATCCAGGTGAAGTGCTTTGGTACCAGGGAGGGCACTGGAGGGCCAAAATGCTAGTGCAAATCATAAGACAGGCAAAGACTGGGGGGTGGGGGGGGAGAAAGAAAAAGCTGGCAGCCTCCCAACCAAAAGCCCTACACACATCGAAGACCTTCCTGCCAGGAGGCTGGGCCTTCGTCCTTCAGGCTCCCTACCTCACACCTGATCCCACCAAACGCAAGCACTGGGAGTTCTCTCGGAGGCCACACCTCTGTCCCCTGAGCCTTTGCCCATGCTGTTCCTTCAGCCTGGAATGCCCCATGACCCCCAGCTCTCCAACCCCTATGCACGTCTCAGGCCCTCCCCTTGGGGCTGTCCTGCCATCTTGCCACTGGTCTGTATGCCCGCTGGGGTGGTACCTTGAGGGCAGGGACTGTGTTCTTTAGAGCGTCATGCAGTGCCCAGAACAGAGCAAGCACTGAGAATACGTGCTCAGTGGATATTTTTATTTTTAAATAGCAATTAGCCTCCCCCTGGCCTTGCTGGCACTGGTATGTGTTTCCACAACAGCAGATGTCCACTATATCATTCCACAGACTCTTTTTTGTTGGTGTTGTTAATCTTCACCCGAGGATATTTTTCCTCATTGATTTTTAGAGAGTGGAAGGAAGGGGGAGAGACAGAGAGAGATAAACATTGGTGTGAGAGAGACACATCGATTGGTTGCTGGGGATTGAGCCTGCAACTGAGGTACATGCCCTTGACCAGAATCGAACCCACAACCCTTCAGTCTGCGGGCCGATGCTCTAACCACTGAGCAACCAGCCAGGGCTCCACACATTCTCAACTTCAGGACTCCATTCACAAGTGAGCTAGATTTGACATTTTTTTTAACTTGACCTAAGACTCAAGCTAACATCTAATGTATATTGACACTTTCTTAAAAGGCAATCATTATATGAACATTCGAACAACAGAATCAAAGAATTCTTATCACCAATGCCATGAAAGAAATTGAGGCACCTTCCTTATCTAGCTTATACTGGTCTGTGCGTTGCAGCCAATGTATTACACTGTCTTTATAAAGCCACATCTTCCCAGCATGCTAAACAAGGCATGAAAGTGAAATCAGCCGTAACCGGTCTGGCTCAGTGGATAGAGCATCCGCCTGCGGACTGAAGGGTCCCAGGTTCGATTCCGGTCAAGGGCATGTACCTTGGTTGTGGGTACATCCTCAGTAGGGGGTGTACAGGAGGCAGCTGATCGATGTTTCTCATCGAAGTTTCTAACTCTCTATCCCTCTCCCTTCCTCTCTGTAAAAAAATCAATAAAATATATATTAAAAAAAAAAGAAAGTGAAATCAAAGGATACCTTTAATTTGCTGGCTACATTAAAAAGACAACATTACTTTGGCAGCTATATGAATGCATGCAGTAAGTCTATGTGCACACACAAACAAAGGCAAGTGGACATCTACCTATCATCTACCTATCTGTTATCTATAAACAGAGGCGGGCAAAGTAGGTTTGAATTCAACCACCAGGGAGGCAGTGGGGCTGACCCAAGCAGGTCACTGAAATTTAGCTTTGTTTACCGATTTCCAAAGACTACAAGAATGTGTGAATAATGAAGCAATTTGAGCACTTATGAGATTGTATCTAAGGGCACTGTGCCGTTGTGACATTATTTTGAGTTCATAAAGCTATTATAATACTCATAACCTGCACATCTTTTTCCATATGAACAACTGTAAACCCACTTTTACCCACGTTTTACAAGTATGCATTTGTATGTAGACAAACAGATGCCTCCAGTTGCCTGCCGGTGGGTATACATCTGTGAATATATACATGGCACTTTTTTAAATCACAGAAAAAAATAGCATTTTCCAAACTGCCCCTCAGCATTCCTCTCCCCCTAAAATCTCTTATGCTTTCTTTTCTTCTGCTGCTTTTTAACCATGGAAATACACAACCTCTGTCACTTGGTTTATTTCGTGTAGTAGCCAGCAGCCTGTCTGTACCCAGGACACTTACAGTTCCTATTAAGAAAACACCATCTAATAGACTTCTTTGCTGACAGTGACGAAGAATTTAAGAGATTAAAGTGCAAAATTAACTTAAATTCTGAGTTTGCTACTCATTTTAATTTACTACAGTATAAGACGGCAAGGCACACTTCCTCCTGAAAGCAAAGGCTCACAGGACTTACTGCCACCTGAACAGTAAGCTCACTGCATCAGAAACAAGACCTCTACTTTGAATTTCAATTAAAATTATAAGATGGTATGGTGGCCTCCCTGGTTGGGTTCACTTGCATTTATCAAACTGTTGCTTCCTCTACAGGGGAAAAATCGAGCACACAGTGAGTGAATGAGTGAATGAATGACAAATCGAGGTCAAGGCAACAGGAGACCAAGTTGACTTAAGTCAGTGATTTCCAACAGGTGTGCCACAAGAATTTTTAAAATGTGTAATACCTGACTATTTAGTCAGGGGCGCTGACCTCTTTTCCCTTAGATTGTCAAATAAAAATAAATGACAACAGCTGTCCGGTGTAAATGCCCTGTCTTGAACCATCAACATATAGGTCATATAATAGAGTTGCATCGTATTGGTCATGTCCCATAATAAGGTCGTGTTGGACTGGTTAATTCTTGGTACTAGAAATCCTTATATACAAGTAAGTATAGGCACCTGATTTTTTTTTCAAAAGTCACTTTGGAGCCTAAAAAAGGCTAGGTAATTACTATTCTTTTTTGTAAGTCAATCAAAATATATTGACACAGTCAGATCAGACAGTCAGATCAGAAAAAAAAAAGATATTTTCTGCTGTGCTGCATAATTTTAATTAGTTTATGAGATGAAAAAGGTTGAAAATTGCTGACTCAAGTCATTAGTGGGCAAAGTGGTCATGGTGACATGGAGGATCCATAGTTTCTCAGATAAACAAGGACAATAATTCAGTTATTATATATAAAAGCATTACATAAACTATCACGTCACAAAAATAAAGATAATAACTACTTTATTGAGTTGTAAGGCATGTGATAAAAATAAATGGTAATGGTAGTAGCTCAACAAGTGATAGTACTGAGTGAGTAATATTTGGTTGAAGAACCAATGAGCCACACTGAAACTGCCAAAACAGAAACGGGAAGGAAAACAGCGCAGAGGCCAAAAGTAGGCAAAATGAGTTTCCTCTCAGGTGTGCCAGTCCCTCACACCCTCTCCCGAAGATAGAGCCAAAGCATGCTGCTCCTCCTTCCAAGAACTGAATGAAATGTGTTGTGCAATGCAGAAACATAGGTGCTTCTAGAAATATACAATGTTACAAAAATAAAAACCACATTATGTCTCTTTAAACCTATTAAAGGTCGATGGAAAAGTCATCCTCAAAACGACAAAAAAGTGATATTTTGTCACCAAAAAAAAAAACCAACAAAATTTTTGGCACACATGGTGGAATGTGAACATGTGGACAGAGTTGGGGGCCCCCTCTGTTCAGCTCATCCCTTGCTCTGTCCTAGAACCTATGGTAGCTCCCCACAGTCTAGCCCAGTGGTTCTCAACCTTCTGGCCCTTTAAATACAGTTCCTCATGTTGTGACCCAACCATAAAATTATTTTCATTGCTACTTCATAACTGTAATGTTGCTACTGTTATGAATCGTCATGTAAATATCTGATATGCAGGATGGTCTTAGGCGACCCCTGTGAAAGGGTCGTTCAACTGCCAAAGGGGTCGCGACCCACAGGTTGAGAACCGCTGGTCTAGCCAATCGCATTTCCAAACTACAGCCCTGTGGTCCAGGGCCCACCTAAGCTATTGCACCCAATGGGGGGGCGCGAGCTTATGCCATTTGTCCACTCAGTTTGGGCCTTTGCCGGACCCCTTTTCTAAGTTATGGCCTAGAGCTCCCTCCTTCATCCTCTCTCTCTCCAAGTCGCCTTAATTTGCCTCACCACCTCCATCAAAGCTTTTCCTTTTTTTAAATTTAACTTTCACGCCCACTTCAACTGTGAGCTCAAATTTAGTGCAAGTCCATTTAACCCCAGTAGTGTTCCGTGATGAATGTGTGCTCAGGGAGAGTCTCACAGGCTTCAGTGTCCCTGGCAGTGCCTAGCACCGCGCTAGGGACGTTACAGACACCCAGAACATCATAGGTGGTCAATCAAACCCTTCTCTCATCTACCATTGACAGTCAAGTGTTGCACTGAGGCAAATTACCCCATGGATTCAATCCAAATAACACTTCTGTATTAATTACCAAGCTACTTCAGGCAAGGATGTTTTCTGGTCTTAATTATTTGAACTATTATTTTAATTGTCACTTCTCAGCTAAAGGCTTCACCATATGTTTGCTAAACACTGAGGGCTGAATCTTCACAAGCAAGGCAAAATTAACGAAATATTCTCCAAGGTTAGTTCTTCAGCAGCATTCTGAAAGGGAGGGAGTCCGCCTGGAACTCGGGCTTCCACATTTTGTCCTTGGTGGCTAGCTTTCGCTAGGAATGCTCCACATCTTCTGGTTTGAAATATCTGCATCATTACCTCAATCCCTCCCGCCCGCCCCATTGAAAGAGAGCCAAGGCAGTGTTTAGGGGTTAAAGTGTTTCCAAAGAGCAAGACTGTCACTTTCCAAAAAGAATTAAAAGACAACCAACAGACCCCCCCCCCCCCAACAAAAAACTCCGTATCACCAAAAGAATGTGAAATGTTTCCGTGAGGGAGAGGGATCTATTTTAAATTTACGACTGCCTAAAAAGGCTTCAAGACCCCCCCACCCCCCACCCCCGCGCGCCCCAATGGAGGAATGCAGTTAAAAGACTGGCAGAACCCCTTGGAGAGCTCCGGGGGCCCCTCCCTCCGAACCCGCGTTCTTAAAACACATTTCTCCTTTCAGCCCGTAAAACCCAGCCTCCCCCACCCCCGAGAACAGTTCCACTTTAAAAGCCCCCACCCGCGAGGAAACATTAATCTACTTTGCAAACATGCAAAAACAGTCTGCGCTTTACAGTTTTTCCCCAACTCCTTTC
>NW_005871408.1:40301-42431 GCF_000147115.1 Myotis lucifugus | reverse complement strand
CCGCGTCGGGCTCTTACCTTCCACCCAGAGCTCCTCCACGCTTGTCTCCAGATTAGCTGCCTTTAATCCCACAGCGAAGGCCCCAAATATGAGGAGGCCCACAACCAAGAACTTGCCGCAGTTTTTTTGAATGTAACAACCCAGTTTAAATAAGAGTCTCTGAAACTTCGCTCGCAGCCACAGCGGCGCTTTCCGGCCAGTAGCTTTCCCCTGAGGATGAAGCAGAAAGGACGAGTGGTGAGCGCCGGGGAGCCGCGGCCCGCGCGCCCACGCCCGCTTGCGCGCACCCGCCAGCGGATCCCGCGAAAGCCGTGGGGGATGCCCTCGAGGCTGGAACCCCCGCCCGCACGAGAGAACGCGAGCGGCGTGGGCGGGAGGGGGGGGGTGCCCGGGGGACTAGGCATAAATCAAAGTCGGGCTGCAGCGTGGGAGTTGAACCTGGGCGACAGCAGGGGCGCCCCCACGCGTGGCCTGCGCAGCATCCCCGCGTGCGACGTGCGGCACTGGCGGGGGTTGGGGGAGTGTAAGAACAGGGGAAGGGGAAGCCGAGGCAGAGAGGAGAGAAATCACTCGACACGCGCAGTAGCCACGCCGGACCTGGTAAGGCAGAGGCTGCGTAATCCCTGCAAAGGAGCCCAACGTTTAAGAACCAGCAAAAGTCGGCTCCCTTCCGCGCAAATCCTGCCCCACCCTTCACCTTTCTTGGGGGTGCCCCTGCAGGGACGGGGGCTGGGGGATTAGGGGGATTGGGGAGCAATGCAGTTCAGAATTCCCCATTCTGGCCCTCGCCCGGCGTGGTAGGAAGGGGATACACGTGGTGAGCGCGGCCGGGGAGCTCTCTCCGGACGCATTTCCATAGCGTTGGGAGACGCCGTGTGAGCTGAATTAGGAAGTGGGGCAGCCATCTGCAACTTACAATATTTGTGATCGGAAGAGGGCAGCCACAAGGATCTTTCCCTCCTCTCCCTTTCCTTCTCGGTAAACATAAAAAGCAGCGGAGTGCACAAGGGAAGGGCCCAGGCCCGGGGTCCCGACTGGGCGCTGGCTGCTCCCGGCGGCGGCGTTTTCCCCGGCGGTGGCCGTGGCCCCGGCAGGCCCCCGTCTGGGTGCTCGCCTTCCCCGGATTCCACACATTTCAACGAGCCTTGTAAACACAATGAACCCGGCCGCTCCGCAGACCCGGACCGCGGATTTAAGGTGGCAATTTGTTTACAACGTTCCCTTTCCCCCAAGGCTCTGAGAACTGGGTAAAAAACTGGAAAACAAGAGGGGAGATGCCCTCTTCCAAAGATAATTTTTAAGGGAGCTGAGATTTCATGCTCAACAAAAGCAAAACCGGCTGCCAGAAAAGGAAACCACCTTTATTTCGGCTCCCTCCCCCCTTCTCTCCGCCTCTCTGTACTCCGCCTCCCCCTCCGAGAGGTTAAGAAATGTGGCAGCATTACAGGGGTTTGGGCTGTAAATAGGGGCAGGAGCGCGGGAAGAGGGAGCTCCGAGGCCGGGGGCCCCGGGCAGGCCGCGCTGCGCCCCCCCCAAGGTGGTCCACCGCGGACCACTTCCCAGGGCTCCGGAAAAGGCACGCCGGGAGGGCGCGTGTACACACACACGCGCGCGCGCACAGACACACACACCCTCCACCCCCTGCGGACCTCAGACAGCCTTTTCCTCCCCGGACCGGAGAAGGGGTTTGAATTTTTCAATCCCCGCTTGTCTGCTTCTTTTCCTGGAGAAGTGTGTGTGGCCAGGCGAACCCAAAGAGGAAGAGGAGGGATGAGAGAGTGGGAGGAGAGGAGAGTCTGAAATGCACCTTGGAAATCTGCTCCAGAGCGAAGGCGGCGTCGCAGTAGCTGGGCCGGTGCAGATAGTCCCGGTCCGGCGCGGCGTGGCGGCGCAGACCCCCGGTTCGTCTGCGCCTCCCGCCTCCGGCGGCCGGCCCGGAGGACGGATGTAGCTGCCGCGGCCGCGAGAACAAAGAGCTCTATATGTTAGAAGTGAGGAATTATTGCCACGGTGACGCTGAGAAAACGATGTATCCTGATGTTTTGGGGGTTTGTTCTAGTGAGGGGGAATCCCGGTGGCTCCCGGCTTTGGCTGGTGAGACACTTTTTGGCAGCCGTGTTGTAGATTGGG
>NW_005871408.1:32536-39799 GCF_000147115.1 Myotis lucifugus | reverse complement strand
CGCAGGGGTCCTGTGGGTGCCCCAGAGGGTCTCAGCGCTGCCCGGGGCAGGGGGCAGCCCGCCGCCGCCGCTGCTCCCACGGCTGCTGCTGCTGGCGGTGGCGGCTCCTGAAAGCTGCTGCTCGGGCTGCTCGGGCTCTGGCTGCTGGGTTCGCTGTGGCTGCTCGATCCCGGACTCTGCTTTCTTGTGCTCCTCGCCGACCCACTGGACCATTCTGCCCCCGTGCAGCGCGCCTCTCTCGCTCCCGGGACCTGGGGACTCCGCTCTGTGTGTGTGCAGCGGGCAGCGGCCGCAGCAGCTCCTTGATTCAATAGATGAGATGGAAGAAGAAAAAAAAGAACTCTCTCCATTTGGAGAAAGAGGAGGAGGGGAGGGGGTGGAGGGGGAGAGAGCGAGCGAAAGAGAAAAAGGCTGGAGCTCCCGCCCCTGGGGCTGTCAGATGGCTTGGGTTTCTGCGACGCGATTGGCTCACGGAGGGCAGAAATTACTCAGCAAACATGACTATTATTAGCTGCTTAGCAACAGCTCACCAAAGTAGAGAGACCACCCAGGTAGGCAACCCCAGTGTGTGCATCCCGGCTTCGGGGGGAGCCTCCGAGAGCGCCAACGTTCTCGCATGCAATACTTCCATTAAGGAATGCCCCCCCCCACTCTTTCTTTTTTATTCCTTTTCTTTTCAACAGTATCTTCTTTTTGTAGAGGCCTTTTGAGCGCGCGCACACACACTCACACACACAAACACCCACGAACATTTGCCTCGCGATAGACACGGGGGGAAATGTAATATTTTTTTAAGCGCTTAAACAATTTCTGAAATTCCTCAAAGAAAACCCTTTCAGAGGCACCTTGGCCTCAAGCTGCAGCAAATACTGGGAGGTCCGGCTTGAATTCCCAGGCCTGCACCAATAATGACAGGGTGGTGGATAGTACACCAGTATGTGCCAGATTTTTTTTTTTCCTCCTCTCTTTTCTTTTATAACTAAAGAGAAGACTTAGACTCTCGCGGGGAACAACGCCTAACATTAAGATAAACAAAATGGAAAGTTAAAGAGGAAAGTAAGGACTTTGGAAAAAGAAACCCTCTCTTAAAATCCAGTCCCTCGCCCCCTCCCCTCCTAAAAAAAAAAAAAAAAAAAAACCCACAGCAGCACAGTCCGGGTTTGAAGGAGGCCGGGTATCAGACACCGAAGCATTCTCATGGAGGCAGAGGCGTTTTTATTTGAATCTTTAATGTGATAAATATTAAAAAATAAAGAAAACAGAATCCTTTTAACAACCCAGAGAAACGGAATTGTTTCCTCGAGGAAGAAGTTTTCCTATTTTGGATTTAGACACCCTCCCTTTTATTTTTATTTTTTTTATTATTAACTGCATGTCCTTATTTATTTAAAGTATGTTTTAAACTTTTTTTCAAAAACTGGTACGCATCCTGTTATATTTAATAATAGCGTGACGTAGGGGACAATAAAGGCTTTGATGTTGGATTCATTTGAAACAAATTGTGGGCTGATTGCGAGGGCTCGTCGGATACCGCGGCCAGTGTCACCGAGGCTCCGGGGGCTTTGCTTCCCACTGGGGAAGAAAACACGCGACCCTTTGAGGTGGCCCCTGGGGCCCGAGTCAAACTGAACTGTCTACATAGCTCCCCTTTTAATTTAAAAATAATTTTTGGACAGTGGAATTTGTTTTTCTTACGTTTGCAAGTTAAGTTCCTCCCTGAGACAGGGTCCAGACCCCCAAACCTTCGGTTCTGCCTCATTTTAATATTTGTTTTTTTCCTTTTTAGAAACGGTGTTGAACTGCAGAGGGACCCGCGGCAACAAGAAGCCGACTGAAGCCGTGAAATGGGGCCGTGTGGCTTTAAGATGCACACGGTGTGTGTTCATTGAAAAAAAAAAAAAGAAGAAAGAAAGGAAAGAAAGAAACCCAGATGGAGAGAAAGGGGGAGGAGCGGGGGAGAGGGCGGAGCTCGCGCGGCCACGTGACCGAGGCCGGCCGGCGCGCGCTCGGCCGCCGGGAGGTCTGTTGCGCGCGCGCGTCTCCGAGTGCACGCGCCCGAGCTCCCGGACTCCCCGCGCCCGCGCGGCCCGGAAGGAGCAGGTAGGGAAGCCGGTGCGCTTGGCTCGCACCCGGCGGGCTCCCCTTCCCCAGCTGCCTCCCCGGAGCCCAGGCGAGGCGCGCGCCCCGCCGGCGCGGACGGACGTGCCGGACGCGCCGTAGTACATTCCTGAAGGCGGTCCGGCCCCCTTACGTTGCCCAATGCCCGCTTGGCTTCCCCGCGGCCAGCCAATGGTTAAGCGCCGGGGTCCCTTTCCATTCACCCGCCCCGCGGCCGCGGCCGGAGAGGGACTGCAGCGCTGCCAACCGGCCACCGGGTGGGCCCACGCGGCTCCCGTGGGGGGCCTGTCGGCTAGCCCTCCCCGCCCTCTTCCTTCCTCTTAAGAGGTCCCCCTCCCTCCTTTCCGTCTCCCTGCCTTTTTCCTCCCTTTCTCCTCCTCCCCTGATCTCTCGCCTCCCTACCCAGCCTCACTACATTCCCTCTAGCTTTTTCTGCTTCCTGCTCTCGCTGGGAGATCCTGCCCCCTGAATCTCGAACCAGCAATACGTGTGCGGCACGCCGGGCGGGGTAGAGTGACCTGTAGAATAAAGACAAAGAGGAAAAAAAAGTCTGGGGGTATGCACGAGACCAGGGGGAGGACCGCAGGACCCGGGCAGCGCGGAAATTCAAAAGTCAGAACTCCGAGGGAGCACGTGATTTTGTGTGCTGTTCTGGGAAGGGCTGCTGAAATCCAGAAGGGAAGACGAGCACTGTCCAATGAAAATGAGACTTCGTACTTAATAATATCGCAGGAGAAGTGGGCTCGACCATAGCAAGTTTAATCTTTGAGCAAAATTCTTCTCTTTATTATGCTTGATAAATAGCAAACAGCAGGAAAGGTGATTTACTCTGGCTTTTTTTTTCTTTTTTTTTTTTTTTACTGAATGGTTCTGCAGACGTTTTGTGCTTGTAGCTGAAAATCATTTTTTAAAGACTTGGGGGGTGGCTCCCCTAGTTTTCCATGTCAGTTTTTATATTTGAGGTATGCTGCATGTAGCCATGGACAGGTTGCTATGTTTGTCTTTTCAAATTTCTTTACAACGTTTTAGACCAAAATATTAGTTTTTCCTACCAACCTTTTATTTACAGCAATTTCAGTATGGCTGCTCGGATTGTGGATTCTAAAATGAAATTATAGGCTATGTACCCATCAAGGTTCCTTCCCCATTACTCTCCGCAGGCAGCTGCACATCCTCGTCCTGGCTGCGGCTACCCGGGCACCATTTCAATGGCAAATTCCACTCGGGCTCATTTCCCTCGGTTTGACTTAATTCCTAAACGTTTTGAACATTGATCTCCAGGGTTTTCAGCGCCCTGCGCCTGCTCACCCGCTGTTTGATAGGTTAACTTTTCAGCATCTCAGACAATGGTCCTGGCCTGTAAATTCTGCCCATTGGTTCCAGGGCGCAATCCCCAGCCTGGGCTCTCACAAGCGCTATCTTAATCTCCCCACCCCCACCGCCTCTTCCCCTGTGGTCTGCTTTTTTCATACACAGAGATGAATTACTTTGAGGATCTAATTGGCCTTGTTTCTGTAACGTTTTAAGAAAGGGAAGAGGAGCTAGTGTAAAAGCCTGCTCGACTTGGGTGGTCAGGGCTGTGGCTGCCCCCAATTTGCCTCATTGCTGATGCATGCGAGTGCGACATTCCCAGCGATAATGTTGTTCCTAACCAATCTGCCCTTATTTACATTTGTAAGCATTGTCGCCTTTAATATGCATGCCCTGTGCAGGGGACCGCTGCGCCACACCGTGTGTGTTAACTTCAACTAACCACAAGGATTCCCCGGACCTGAAATGAGGCTAGCTGGAGGAGCCAGGCCTACAAAGGTGTCTGCTGGAAGACTGTCCCTGTAATGGCTTTTCCCCTCCTGAGTTACCAAATAAGTGACAGCTCTGGGCCTTTTCAACCCGTCCAACCTGCTGGCTCTCTCTGGAGCCACAGTTTAGTGTTCTATCTCCCCTTTCCAAGTAAAGTTCATCTCAGTGCATGAACTGTCATTTTGGTCTCTCCATCTCCATCCAAGTCTTCATTGGAGTCTGTAGTTTTCAAAACAGATTCCTTCAACTCTTAACATATTCACTCGTATCCTCTTTCTCTGCTCCCAGACTCCAAACACCCATGGCCACGCCACACACACATCTCAAAAATGACCTCTGATTATCTGAAAGATGACACTGAACTAAAGCATCTGCCCCTTGGGTTTGGGCATTCCAATGGGAAGCCATTGTGGGAGCTGGGCTCAGTGGGGTAATGAGGAACCAGAGTGAGATTTAATTTTGCACTGGTTGCTCACATCCAACCCAATGGGTCTTTGAAATCTAATGTAACTTAACTCATTTTTGCAGAGTACAAATGAATAGAGATAAATGCGTTCTAGTAATTTGATCCTTGGGCGATGTTATAATTTTGTCTACCAATTTTAATACTCTTTTGCACAAATGCCAATGATTGCTAACATTATACCAAGTCCCATAGTATTCGTGTTGAGAGGGTGAGATGGGGGGAGGGATTTGGGGTTTGATGTAATGTTCTGTTTATGGATGGAGACTGCAGGATGGGTCAGAGCCTGAGCAGTTCAAAGCAGGTACCTTGATTAAGAGCTGAGTCTTGACTCAATTCAAGTCAGTATGCCACCAACCACCACATTTTCTTGGCTCCCTAAGAATGCCTTATTATCTTCTCATTGGCAGCTTTTGTATTTGCTAAAAAGGTGATGGTAGGAAATGAGTCTAAAAGGTTTGGGGGCAGATGGGGTAGATTCAGCAGCCACAAAATATAAAACCCCTAAGTATGACTACCCTCCCCTGTCCCCTCCCACCTTCTGTTTCCTCTCCTACTCTCTCCTCCTCAGAACTGGAGGAAAGGGAATAGCTCTAGCCAACTTGTCAAAATAATGCTGCTAATTACCCCTGATCTCCTTTAATGGGAAGCTGCTCCCAGTTCCACAAAGGAGTAAATGAGGGGTCTGCAGCACAAATCCAGGAGCACTGGCATTTTTTGAGCTGAGGGTTGGGGGCGGTGGCAGAGGGGAGATGTCCTGAGAAGGCCCTAGAAATCTCCACATTTATGACTCCAGGTTCAAACACTAGCTTGAGAAGCGGAATTAGACTTTATGCATTGCCAGAGCTACTGGTATTCTCTTGTTGGGAATGTCAGTCACCAAGTGCAAAGAAAATGTTCAGCGCCTACAGTGAACTTGAAAGAAAACATAGCATGGAGCCTTATGTTGCTCCCTCCCTTGTCTAAATATCTTCTTAGCCACATTACTTTACTCTAACGGATAGAGATGTATTCTGGAAACAGCCCCACTTTGAACAATTCTTTCTCCATCTCTCTCTTGCCTCATCTCTATCTCCCCATCTAATATATCTATATCAAGATTTGCATTTGGCAGAAGGCACACTATTCATTTCAGTGATCTCTGCCATTGGGTCTTGCATGAAAAAGAAGCTGAGCAACATGATCCCTTTGACCCACTGCTGGAGCAACAAATTTATTAGAGATATAGGCATGAGAAATGAAAGGGAAGTAAAACAATTCCAGCTTATTGTGTGTCTTTCTTTCATACTGCTAATCCGGTTTACACATCACGCCTACATGTCTCAATAGGGCTTTATATACTGTGGCAGAGGCAGGAGAAAATAAAAGGTGTGTGTGTGTGTGTGTGTGTGTGTGAGAGAGAGAGAGAGAGAGAGAGAGAGAGAGAGAGAGAGAGAGAGAGGAAGAAGGATAAACCAGGGGAGACGTATTTTAATCCACATTGATTTGGCTTGTCAGTTTTTCTATTTGTAGAAAGTTGAAAAGTTGAAGACAATTGGTTAAAAAGGCTTTTATTTTCTTTCACAGAATAGCTTCAAATGGTGCTACTATTCAAATAGCTTGTTAGATTATGACTAGATTGTAAGCAGAAATTATATACACTTCTTAGTGAGTCTGAAATGAAGGTTAATACCTAAGTTGAGAATGGGCCTATTGGTGTCCACCTGGATTCAACATTTAATATAAAAAGATCTTGGACTCAAAGGTGTCCTACAGCCTTGCAGAAGGCCGCTGGGTGACAGCTGGAACACACACACTCACACTAGAAAGCCCATGTTTTACAGCGTGGGTACACAATGCACCTGAGGCAACAATTTATCCCGAGGTGCCACCCAGAAATGATGTGACAGTGACAAAGGATGACACCAACAGGCATTGTCTCTCTTTGTGGAGGCAATTAATTGCATGTTGAACTAGGGGAGCCAAAAAGAGAAGAAGAAGAAATTGAACACACACAGAATGCTGAAAAGATACTATTGTAGTAGTTCAAGACCTCAGTTATCCAATTATTAAATATTTAGAGCCACCCACGTGGGTCTTTATGTATTTCCCCTCCCCAGGGAGGAAGGAAGGATAAAAGGGGGGAAATAATGCTTTTCTCTCCCGAGTCTAGGAAAATAGAGGTCTCTGGGTGTCTTCCACAGGCAACATCCCATAGGGTTCTTCTTAGATGACAGAAACTGAGACCTAAAAACTTGGGACTTACTGACCATCCCCACACTGTCATTATAAACATAAACTTAAATCCCCGGAGACACAGCACATGTCACCCCAGAGGTCCCGTGGGCCCAGCCTTGGCACTAGGTCTAAAGGAGTTTGAATGGGCCGGGCCTCCTCAGGGCTCCCTCAGCCCTCTCAGCACTGGGCTAGCGGCCCTCCTCTTTAATGGGTGGCAGGCACCAGAACCCGCCCGACTCTGTGGGTGATAAAGTCAACACACACCATCTCCTACCCGTGGCCCCTCCGTGAACTCGTAAAAGCCCCTCTGGCCCTTCTCCCACCAGCAGCGGCGGGGAGGGAGGTGTCTGAGCCCCAGGTTTTGGAAAGTGCCTCTGCCTCCCGGCCCGGGTGCCGCGAGCCGCGTCGTCCCCTCCAGCAGGTCTCCAGCGGCTCCCTGGGGCCCGGGGCGCGCCGCCCGCACCTCCCCCCGGCGCTGTCACTCCGCACCGGCCCGGCCACCCCGCGCTGTCTGCACTCGCCACGCAGTGGCCACCGCCAGGCTGAGGAGCGGAAGCCAAGGTGGCGACCCCTTCAAGCGTGCAAATGGGGTCCCAGGCGACCCCCTCCGTGAGAATTCACCCTGCAGCCGATCCCCGAGCGTCGCGCCAGCCCCCTTCCCGCCC
>NW_005871408.1:20429-32138 GCF_000147115.1 Myotis lucifugus | reverse complement strand
CGCGCGATGGACGAGGCGGCGGCGACTGCACTCACCATAGCCGGCCGTCAAGCCCTGCCCGGAGCGCGGGTGCCGATGGCGCGGACGCGGGGCTGGGATTTCACATCAATTCCTTTTTGCCCGGCGCCCCCCTTTCCTGGTCCTCCGCGCCTCCGTCTGCTCCCCGTCTTCCCTCGGCTCCCCCTAGCCTGGCCGCCGCGGGTCTCTTTGTCTCCCCTGTCGTCGTCTTTCCCTTCGCCCCGGTCTTCGTCCTCTCCTCCTCCTCCGTCGTTACAAAGGGAGCGGAAAGTGTAAAAACCCCGGCGCGCGGGGCCGCCGGAGGCTCTCGGCGGAGTGCGGCGCGGACTCACAATTACAAGCCTGTTTCTATTAAGCAGTTCCATGGCCCTCGGCGTGGGTGGTCTGCCGCGCCATAGGCAGGACCTGTCAGGGTCACGTGACAGATCCGAAAACTTTACCCCTTCACAATAAACTCAAGGAAAGCAAAGTAAACTCGAGGAACGTGCTATCAGCACAGCCCTCCTGGGTAAACAGGCGCTGCCCTCCCCGCCTTCCTGGGAGGCGCCCGGCCCCGCGAGCTCCCGCGAGCCCCGGCGCCCCCTCCCCTCCCCACCCCACCCCCCGCGGCCGCGTCTGCGGGGGGCCGCGGCGCGGGGTCTGGGCCCGCCGCCTCGCCTTCCCCACCTCGTACGCCTCCACCGCACACACGTTCTTTGCTAACATTTAGCCGCTTTCCCGACCCCCGGGGATGAGGGGTGCTGGGGGAGCAGGCAAGCTCATTGCAGCATCCCCTGCTCTCCGGGAAACGCGGGGTGCGCGGAGCCCAGGCGGAGCCACACCACCGGTCCTGTCACTTCTCAAGCCCTTTGCTGCCCGAGTTCCCACGGAACCCTGAGAAGCTGGGAGCATTCGGGCCGGCAGACCCACCGGCTGACAGGGAGGCAGAGAGCCGGGGAGGCCGGGCAGATAACAAGAGCCTCCCCTGGGAAATGGCCAAGGCACCAAGATGGATGTGGATTCGTGTCCTTGCGGTCGGGGGTGCCCAGGCAGCCGCTGCCGCGGAGGAGACCAAGGTGGAGTCCCTGAGAAACCAAGATTGGTAGCTGGCCGAGGGGTCATTAATTGAGATTTGCTCCCCCCCCCTTCCAATTACTGTGGTTTTTGGGGTATGCCACCCAAATGCTCCCACCCACGTTGCCTTCCCGAATGAAGCAAGCTTGGGTGATCGGGGTAGCCGGAAGTGCTGTGGGTCCGCGCGGACCGGCTCAGCCTCTCGCCCTAAATGGGAAGGACCCTGTTTAACATTGTATCTGCTCAAACCTGCAGGGCAAACTGTTTCCCACTGATCGGTGCTGTTTTAAATGGACCACGTTATGAATAAAAATGAATGACTGCGATGGGGGAGAGGCAAGGTAACTTATGGAAACTACCACATGTTAACGAGCTGGTCTTCACGGGAAGCCAGCCTTGTCTCATCTGCTCAGGGCTGACAGTGTGACTGTGTGTGATTTCGAGCGTGTGTTGTTATTTAAAAACAACAACAACCCTAGGTGTCACAACGTATCCCCCTCCCCCAAAGATGGTATGCCACCCTTTCATAGGGTCATTTGAGTTTCCATAGTGTTTGTGTTTGAGACAGTCATTAAACAATTGGAATGCTGGCATCCCTGTGAATTAGGCTGGTCCAAAAAAGTCATTTTATTTTAAAAAGCCAATTTACTTTAAAAAATAGTTACAAATAATATAACCTGAGCATGGATCCTAAAAGTCATACTAATTGGGGAAAAAAAAACACCCAGAAATATTTCCCTCAGAAATACTACATTTAGTGTCATATCAAAGGACTCAATTCATAACCTGCTATGAGCTTAGGTGGGGTGAGGAAGAAGGTATCAATACATTTCCAAATAGAATAGTCTAGAATATGAAAGAGAAGAGGCGATAAGAAAACAGAGAAACAACTTAGCAAAAGACATTTAAATGGCCCACAATATAAAGTTGCTAGTGTCTGGAAGGGAAAATTATCTTCTACTCTCCAAGGTTCTTCTGGCTGGATTAATAATCAAGTTAACAAGAGACAGATAAGCAGGAGAAAAACAAATTAAAATTTAATATTTGTTTACCATGTATGCCTGGGAGAGACCCAGGAACACGGAGTAACCTGTCGAATGGTGGAAGCCATCACTTTTAAATACCTCCTTCAACTACAGACAGAAGATGTTGGGGCTGGAGAGTCAGTTATGAGGGGTGACCAGGCAAAGCCCAGTAAACAGCACTGAGCTATGAGTGTTATGCAGATTTAATTCATGCCTTCTCCATTGATAGTGAAAGCAGGTCAGGGAGCCCGAGGGGAACACCCTTGCAGATGGGGATTTCCCTTAGGAGAGTAAAGGAACTTCTTGGCTTTTAGAGCTTCTCCCAGGTGTGCTGTTTCTTGACGCTAACCAGCCTAAAATGATCCTTACCCTAAGGCAGTGCTTCTCAACCTTGGCTGCACATTAGAATCACCTGGGAATCTTTTTTAAAATCCTGATTTCTGGGCCTCATCCTCCGGAAATTCTGTTTCTTTGTGACTAATGTTGTGGCCCCACCCCATAACAAAGAATCAGAATTTCCGGAGGATGAGGCCCAGAAATCAGGATTTTGAAAAGATTCCCAGGTGATTCTAATGTGCAGCTAAAGTTGAGAACCACTGCCCCAAGGAGACATATTTTGTGGTAGCAAACTCTCTTTCACCAGCTTTGTGGGGAAATCCCAGGAGAACTGGTGAAGTTGGCTTTTCCTAATCAAAATGAAACCGTCATGCAAGCACACTTGGCTCCATGCTCCTTGAGTGTGGCCAAGGCTGCCCATGAGGGTTACCCCGGGTTTGGTGGCACCAGAGGCTTAGTGCAGTCTGGGAGGGGAAGGCTTTTTTTAGGAACTCAGAATTACAAACACAAAATCAAGTGTAGGGCCTTGGAAGTGATGCCAAATGTCTGTTGTTCGAGTTTGTTCTCTCGCAAAATCGAAGAATGAGTCCACGGACAAAGACAGTAAGCACAGCCAAGTGTATTGAGGGGTAGACGGACGCCCCGCCACAGGGAGGGGACCCCAAGTGGGTTGCCCAGGAACCTTCTTGATCTCAGGTTCCAAAGTCTCTGTCCCTTAAGCCGTCCTGGGAAAGGTGCAGCTGGGTTCCAGGAGAGCCAGAGCAGGCCAGTGTCCAGAGCTTCCCTTCCATGTCGCAGTCGGGTGTAGTTCAGCATCCAAGCTCATGACAGTCCATTTGTCCACAGGTGGAGCCCCACATGGCCATAAGCCACGTGGGCACGGAGAGCACATCCCCTGCCACAGGTGAGCCAGGAGCCCAGTGCACCAGAGAGAGAAGGACGTGTGCTTCTTTGTCTAGGGGTAGATATATGCGTTGCTGGCTTCTGATTGATTTTTTCAAAGAATTCTGCCTTAGCAACATGCATACATTTTAAAGCTTATTTCTCCAGCACGCGTGCTCATGCACTCTTCTTTTCCCGCCCAGTTGGGTTGCCTTAGTAATTCCCGCCTAGCTGGGTTTAGTCTTCCCTGCCCAGCCGGGTTCAGTTCTAGGTCATTTTGTCTGTCTCTGTGTTTTTTTCTTGGAACAGGGCATGGTCAGCAGGCTGCATTCTGCCCATGTCTACAGTGCTTCACTCCCCCACCCCCACCCCCAAAGTCCTGTCCCTGACTGCCTAGCCCTCTTCTATCTCCTCAGAAGGGGGTCGTGCAGTATGGGTTCCTGTATGCGTCTCTTGTCAAATCACCCTTGTTTGTAGTGCAGAGCAAGGCGAGTACAGAGCTATTTAGATGTGTGGCCTTGCATCCATTGGTTAAGACTGAGTGTGTTCACATTACATCATATTTCAGTCCAATGCTTTACAATTGGGAGCAAAGACAAGCTTGTTTTGAATGTTAAATAGTCTGAGTTGGGCTGCAGTAGTGCAGCGAATCAGTGAGAGAGAACCTGTCCTTCTCTGCCTTCCTCTGAGATCAGCCTTTGAAAGTGATAGTGCCTCTCTTGCCTCCACTCTGAGCTGCTAGAAATGTTCAGCTGTCAAGTGGGAGGTAGATGTTCTCCAGCACACAGAGCTCCCTATGTTGTTACCTACTGGTATTTCTCAGAGACTCCCCACCAGGGTGGGCTCTTTCTCATCAAACAGCTCCCTCCACGCTTCTGAAGCTGCTTATGCCTCATCCCTGCCCGCAAACCAGCCCCAGTTCTGCCCAGTCTGATAACCCACTTGGCATGAAGGTGTCAGTGATTGACAAGGCTCCTCAAAAGAGCTCAGCTCTAGCCGGCCACCCCCCCCCCCCCTCTGATAAGCCAATTAGCATCAAGGTGTCAATGGCTGAGGAGGCTACTAGATGATACATTTGGAAGTTAACTTGGACTTTTAGAGCCTACTCAGAGGAATAACTCAAAAGTTGGAGATTCCGCCCTGACCGGACTGAAGGGTCCCAGGTTCGATTCCGGTCAAGGGCATGTACCTTGGTTGCGGGCACATCCCCGGTGGGGGGTGTGCAGGAGGCAGCTGATCAATGTTTCTTTCTCATTGATTTGTCTAACTCTCTATCCCTCTCCCTTCCTCTCTGTAAAAAAATCAATAAAAATATTTTAAAAAATTTGGAGATTCTGGACCTATGGAGGACCAGATGGAGACATTTGGGGTATTGGTGGAGGGGACAATAGAGGGACCTTTTGAAACAGGTCTGAAAAGAGACCATCTGAGCATCTTCAAACCTGTTGATGGGCAAGGTCATCCCTGGCTCTGTTTGTCTTTCTAAATATCTGTTGTTACTTCAAATACAGTTGTTAACCCCTGTTACACACACATTCTTCGTTCTAGGGTTCCCTCTTCCCTGGCTCCCACTCAAAGTGCGTGCCTAAGCACTTTCATCTGTCCCCTCCCCCACAGCAATCTCCAGCAACTGGAATGCTTCAGATGAATAACTGAGGGTTAAAAGACACATTTGTCCACATTTGAGAAGCTTTCCACCTCTGGATGAATGCCACTTTTGCACTCAGTTCTTTGATACTGGATCAGACAGATCAAACTTTCATAAGGAGCGATGTCGTTCAGTGTAGGGACTCCAATTCTAAAATGACTACCTACCCTCACCCCTCCCTCCTTCATCAGGAAGATAGGGCTTGAAGGACCAACGGGTAAGAAATATTTAAAGGTGGTAGGTTGGAATTAGGAGAGTTACCTAATTCCAACCTACCACCTTTAAATATTAAATTGTAATTCACCTGAATTACAATGGTGAAACAGTAAGAGAATTGTTTAATCAGGGAGAAGTAAAACAGGATTGAAGAACAGAAGAGGGTGAACAAAAAGCTTGAAAACCAAAAGAGTGGAGTACAACCTGGAAGATCATACACCAAAGGCTCCAGGGGACCCAGGAGACAGTGTAATCTTCAAAGAGGGGGCTACAACCTCAGGATAAGAAGAAATAGGGAGAGAGGGAGAGACCTGTGGAACTCTTTGCCTCAAAACTTGAAACTTATGTCGTCTTGCAACTGATGTCCTGTCTCTGTGCTGTGTTCAGGGGCCGCTTGGCAGCCTGCTGGTGGCTCTGAAAACCCCAGTCTATGCAGACGGTGCCACTCCTGGTGTTTCCGGGCCCAGCCCTCTGAAGAGCTGGGCCAGGAAAGGAGGCTCTGTTTCCTAGCAGCAGCCCCCATGGGGAGGGCCCTGGGCACAGTGCACCTTCTCCAGGTGTTTTGGAGGAAGCCGGAGAGGTGGAGCAGTGTGCCTGGCCTGCCATCCACTCTAGGCTTGCTGTCTTTCCCTCACGCCTGCATTAGTTTGCCAGGGCTGCCGCAGTCAAGGACCACAGGCAGGGGAGCTTAAACAGCAGACACTTATTTTCTCCTGGTCCTGCCGGCTACAAGTCCCAGGTTAAGGTGTTTTCTCCTGGGGCCGCTCTCCTTGGCTGTCTACTCCTTGTGTCTTCCCTCCTTGGGCTTCCAGACTCTGTGTGTGTCTGTGTCCAAGTTCCTCTTCTTGTAAGGACACCGGTCATGCTGGATGAGGGCCCACCATGTGACCTCATTTTAACCAAATTTCCTCTTTCAGGACCTTATCTCCAAATATGGTCACATTCTGGGGTCCTGAGGGCTAGGACTTCAAGATATGAATTCGGGGGGATATGGTTCATCCATGACAGCACCCAAATGTTGAAAAGAGCCGGCTTGGGTTTGAAGGGCGCACTCCTCTCTGTGCCTGTGAACTGAGTCCTTCTTGGCTTCTCAGGCCAAGGACCTGCCCCCACGCGGCCACAAGGCTGACCCTGGGTGGCACATTCCCAGGGACGCTGGGGCTCTAAGAAAATGGCTGTAGGCACCTCCCCCCCCCCCCACACACACCCCTTACAAAGAATGAGCAATGCTAGGCTAATTATAAATCTGTCTTCTTTCTTTATGGCGGTGAGTTCCTTCAGGGGTTGGTTTCCAAGGCTGGCTGCTCGTCAGAGTCACCTGGGGAGTTTAAAAACAAAAACCTGAGGAAACAAAAATAGATTCTTTGCTCCCATCCTAGAGCTACAGCACCAGCACTCAGCCGGGGAACTGCCGTTGTTCACAAGAATCGCCCTAAAGCAAGTGAGTAAAATGCTGGTGGCAGGCTCTCGGTCAGGGAACTCGCGGTAACAGTTCTTCCAACGTTTCTGTATGTTGGACATTGTTTTTTGTAATAAAATGAGAAAAAAGGATATCCGGTCATTCTGATGTGCAACTAGATTTGAAGACCTAAGACAGGAGGTCAATTTACAGATATGTTCTCCTCCGTCATGGTACTTGTCACATTGCATTATTGCTCTTCGTTCATCAAGTAAAAGACTTGTGATCTTTCCCACATGCGTAGTCCTCTGGTAGGTGCTGGGAATCGGGGAATGAAACAGCCATCTTCCTTAACAACACCACGAGTGCCATTTCCTACCCTCCAGGTCAGCAAGATTGAAGTCTGCCCATGGCAAGTGTAAGACTGTGAGACAGTGGGAACTTGGGGGCACTGCTGGTTGGAGTGTAGGCTGGGTCCCTTGCTTTTGGAAGATAAGTTGGCATGATTAGAAAGGTTGAACCCCACTCCTAGACATCCCTCTATGTGAGCCCCCATGGTGCATTCAAAAATGTTCACCACAAGCATAAAGCGGAGCACGGCCAAAATGTCCATCAAAGCAGAAAAGGTCAACCAAGATGCAGAATTTACACGACAAAAATTCTGCCAAGAGGTGACAACAAAGGAGCCATCGCTACCTTATAGCGAAGTGGATGAGTCTTACAAACACTATCTTGGGTGAAAGACCCCCACCAGGAGGAAGTCTCATAAGAATGCCTGTGTAAGTTCCATTTCTATAAAGGTCAAAACCAGGTCGTACTTATCAAGAAAAGCAAGAGCATGAATAATCCATTCAGGGAAGCAGCTACCTCTAGGGGTGCAGGAGGCAAAAGGACTGGGGAGCTTTAGAGATAATTCATTTTACTATAGTTTTTAAAAATGCCCATTGAGGTGTTAACATAAAAATAAAAGGCCAAAGTGAGAGGCAACAAGCCTTTATTTGAGATCCAAAAGTATAGCTGTTTGTGAAGCACTGAGGCAGAAACCCACATAGGTCCCGATTAGGAGGCACAAGGCCAGGGGAATTCATGAGAGAGGGAAGGGGCACAAGTACATCAAGAGAAGGAAGAAGGCAGTGCTAAAGGTGCAGATAAGCTAACATAGTGATGCTCACTTAATTTTCAGCCCAGTCGTCGTAGCAAACAGTTGTCTGGCATACAATGCCACCTCAGGCCCAGTCCAAAGGCCGTTTTGCCCAGTTTTAACATTTCGAAGGTCTGAGGAGTAAGAAGTGCAAGGCATTCCTCTGAAGTGGCCGCCTCGACTCCATTTTAAAGTGGCTCTGTTTATATTATTGTTCACATGGGCAATAAATGCACTTCATGTATTATCTATCTACACTAATAAAGGAGAAAGATGCAAATGGACTGTACCTTCGTGGCGCCCACCAGCCAATCAGGAGTGAGTATGCAAATTAACCCAACAAAGGTGGTGGGTTAATTTGCATACACAGGCACGGAGCGGCTGGGGGTGGGGCGGGACCTCTGGGGCAGCGTGGGAAGGTGGAAAGACGGCTCCGGGCCGGAGCAAAGGCGGAAAGGTGACTTCGGCCAGAGTGAAGGCGATGCTGGCAGCCAGGGGAAGGAAGGCCCATTCTTGCACGAATCTTCATGTATCGGGCCTCTAGTTTCATAATGAAAACATTTTTTAAGCCATCATTCTGGTCCTAGACAAACTCCTGGCCCATGGCTATGGAGAACAACAAAGAGCTGCAGGTTTGTGACAGTGCAGGAGCCAGGGAGCACAGGAGCGTGTGTCTGAGCCTGACTCCTGAGGGGGCAGGGGTGGGGGTGCTGGGGAAAGGAAGGAGGGCTGCCACCAGGTCAGAGGGAGAGAAGGGGCATTCCTGGGGGAGGGGGAGGGAGAGAGCCAGCAGCACCCAAGAGGAAGTCCTGTTCTTAGAATCCGGGCTTCTACTTTTGGACCCCAGCCTGTCCCAGCTCTGAGCTACTGCCTTCATAGTTTCTCTATCAACACAATGACCCAGGACAGACTAGAAACCCACATGATCTGTTCCAGGGGAATGAGGCTAGACACACAGACTTAAAGTCAGGAAATGTGCAAATGCAATATTACTTTACTGGGCCAAACCTGGGTTTAACAAATCTCCATCCTTGTCATCTTATAATGATGCTAGGGGCCCAGTGCACGAATTTGTGCACCTTGAAAGGAACTGTGGACCGAGAGGCTGCAGTGGGCACAGGGGCAGGTCTCAGCTCATCCTCTGCGCTCCCGCCTGGCCCCTCCCGCCGTGGCCCCAAGTCCCCTGTCTGCTGGCCGCCCCGCTTCCGCTGCCGCTCCCACATGCTGATGGTGCGCTGAGCGATTAGGGCCGGCACTGGGCACTGGCAGTGTGCGAGCGCCCAGCGGAACCATGGCGCACAGGAGCAAAGAATTTTCAGTAACCACCAGAGGCTTGCCCCAATGACAGTGACTGGTGTCCCACCTTGTTCTGGCGCCCCTGCTCACCTGTTCCACCATCCTGCCACAGCGATGCCCACCATGTTCCACGCTCTGCCGCCTGCTGCTGACGCCTGCCGTGTTCTGTACGCACCTCCTGGTGGTCAGTGCACGTCCTAGTGACTGGTTGTTTGGTTGTTCTGCCGTTGGGTCTATTTGCATATTAGGGTTTTATATATGTAGATTTCGGTGGTTCTCAGTGTGTAAAGTGATGTTATTTATTTATTACAAACACTATTAGGAGTTGTAAATGTGAATAGTAGTAAAAACCCCAAAACAGTGACCTTAGGTCTCTTTTCTTGTATATTTCATGTTGCTAAGATGTTTTATTATGAAGTCACTCAGCTATGGGTAGAGGGACAGACAGACTGCTTAGGAAATATTCAGTTACAAAGAAGCATTGGCCTGAAGGAAGTGAAGGAGAAGGCAGCTTACAAATTGCAGCTCATTGTTTGCTTACACAGATGGACTCTTCTGTTCAACCATCATGATTTGAAACAGTATCAGCCCACCCTCCACTGAAAGGCCCCCTCATTTCCATGCCTTCTCCCTCTGCAGACATATAATTCTATTTGGCTCCACTAGTAACATCTTTTTGATACCCTCTCTTCCAGTGTTTCTAGTGCTTTCCAACCTTTTATGTCATGCTACACCTAGAAAGAATGATAATATTGATACAACACAATGGAATAAACTGGAGGAAACTCAAAGGCATCTATCTGTGGCAGGAATTAGTGGAAATTTTACATCTTTATAGTATAAAATTATAAGAAGAATATGTAAACTTTTAAAAATTAGAAAAATAGTAAGTATGAAATTTGTATGAAACTCCCAAATAAAACCCAATAAGTTTCTTATTGGGAAACCTGAACTTCTTTCCATGAATATCATTTTTTTCATGTCAGCTTTTATGCCTAACGTGACTCTGAGTGAAACGTCTCTGAGTAAGACTTTAATAATGATCTCTTCAAGATGTCTAAATGATGCGCTCAAATTTCTTTCTAGTTACCATGATTTAAAACTTTTCAGGGGCTGGTGATAAAAATTTAAAGTCATTTCCCAATCATTCACAATTTACACCTGTTGAAATGCAAATCAAAAACATACTGAGAGATCACTTCACACCTGTTAGGGTGGCTATTTCCAAAAAGGCAAGAGATAAACAAATGTGAAGAAAGGGAACCCTTTTCAAACTGTTGGTGGGAAGGTAACCTTGTGTAGCCACTGTGGGAAACGCCATGGAGGTTGTCTGGCATACGATGCCACTTCAAGCCCAGTCCAAAGGCCAGTTTTGCCCGGTTTTAACATTAAAACAGAACTACCTTCTGACCCAGCAATTCTATTCCTGGGCATATATCCAAAGGAAATAAAACCATTATCTCAAAGATATATCTCTACCCCCATGTTCATTGCAGCATCATTCACAATAGCCAAGATGTGGAAATGACCAAAGTGTCTGCCAATGGATGAATGGGTGAAAAAATTGTGGTGTAGAGGTACACAATGGAATATTAATCAGCTTTAAAAAAGGAAATTCCACTATTTGTGACAGCATGGATGGAACTTGAGTGCATTATGCTAAGTAAGTGAGACAGAAAAAAACCCCAGATACTGTGCATAGCATCTTACATGTGGGGGGGGAATGTCAAACTCATAGAAACAGCGAGTTGGAAAGCAGTTGTCAGGAGATGAGGGGGTTGGGAAAATAGAGAGAGGTGGGTAAAAGAATCCACAGTTTCAGTTATAAGATGAATGATGTCTGAGGATCTAATGTTTAAGGTCGCGAATACAGTTGATAACCCTGGATTGTACAACTGCATTTGCTAAGAGAGTAGAATTTTAAAATTCCCACCAAAAAAAGAACAAAAAAAGTAAACATGTGAGGCCAAGGAGGTGATAATTAACTCCATGGGGGTGGTGGTGAGTCTTTTCATAATATATATGTACATCAAGTCATCATGCTGTACATTTTAAATATCTTGTCAATAATACTTCAATAAAGTTGAAAACACCCAAATTTATACCCGTTGAAATTATATTCAAAGAGCCTCACATATTCTTTGTTAAACGAATGTCGCTTTCTTGCTTTGACAGATACTGAAATGTCTCGTGATAATACAAATGTATTCCTAGCGTCCCGCGTGCACGTGCTTCCTCGCTGTCATCACAAAGCCCCACACAGAAGGCGGCTTAAAGGAACGGAAATGTATCCGCTCACAGTCCAGAGGTGAGAAGTCCAAAATCCAGGTGTGGGCAGGGTAGGTTTCCTCTGAGAGCAGGAGGGGGACTGCCTTAGGCCTCTCCCCGCTTCCCGGCGAGGGCGGTGGCCGCACCACGCCCAGCTCTGCTTCCCTCTTCGCAAGGTGCTCTCCCTGGGTGTCCGCCTCTGTGTCTCCTCTTCTTGTAAGGACACCATATGGGATTAGGGGCCCGCCCTATTCCTGTATGACCTCATCTTCTCTCATTACATCTGCAGCGACCCTACTTCCAAATGTCACATTCCGATGTACTGAGGTTGGGACTTCAAGATATCTTGGTGGGGGGCGGGGCCGGAGGTGCGGGTCGGGGGCTGAAAACCATTTGCAACTCTATCACTCATTGAATTTTTTTCAAA
>NW_005871408.1:0-19375 GCF_000147115.1 Myotis lucifugus | reverse complement strand
TCAACAGCCCGGGGTTGAAAATGCAAAATGTGTGATAAGTCGAGTGTTCTTTTTCGGAACGTATATTCTTACCAAGTTTTTTATCTCCATGGACACCCCTCCTGAAAGAAATAAAAGCTATCTTAACCCACCCGAAATATCTTTCTGGACCTGGCTTTCAACTTAGATAATTAATATTATACCCGGGATCTATTTTATAAAATCGATTTCAGGGCCTCCATATCCGGAAATTTTGTTTCTTTGTTATGGGGTGGGACCACAACATTAGTCACAAAGAAACAGAATTTCCAGAGAATGAGGCCGTGATCTCAGGATTTTAAAAAAGATTCCCAGGTGATTCTAATGTGCAGCCAAGGTTGAGAACCACTGGGCTAGAGAATGATTCTCAAGGTGGGGCCCTGGGCCAGTAGCATTGCCTCTTTGCATGAAAACACTCCAGCTGGGCATTTGTTAGAAATGCCAATTATCGCCCCCACCCCCCAACACGAGCACCTGCTGAATCAGAAGCTGTGAGGGTGGGGCCCAGCAATCTGTGTTTTAACAAGTTTCCCAGGTGATTCTGGTGCCGGCTACAATTTGAGAGCTGTTAGTCTAGATCTGGCCTCAAGGGAAAGGGAAGATGGAATTGCGTTGCTCATTTGGCCTCTGTAGGCAGCTAATGGGCTTCCCTTGGCCAAGACCGGCCCTCTGTCCTGCCTCTCTCCCAGGTGCAGCCATTCACCCGACTGACTCACACGTATGCTGAGCATGGGTTCTCAGCAGAAAGACTGTCAAATACTTTCTGAATGGAACAGAAATTGGTCTTCGAATCAGAAAGGTGATACTTATAACTCAGACTCTTTTTCTTTTTCATTTCACTGGAAGGACTTTACTTGTTTCAAATTATTGGCCTATTATTTGATCAATTGCCTTTCCTGACCTCTCATTCAATGGCAAACTAGCCAACATCATACATATGTGTGTGTGTGTGTGTGTGTGTGTGTGTGTGTATATATATATATATATATTTGTTTGTTTTTGTAGCCAACATCATATTGCTGTTTGCCAAGAATACAAAACTCAATGTCACCAAAACTGTCCGTATTTTCCCACCTCCACACTATTCACATGTGTCTGGTCCTTTTTCATTCTACTTACACCTTCTTGTAAAAGACCTAAAGACAGATCCTCTAAACCAGCGGTTCTTAACCTGTGGGTCGTGACCCCTTTGGGGGTCGAACGACCCTTTCACAGGGGTCACCTAAGACCATCGCAAAACACATATATAATTACATATTGTTTTTGTGATTAATCACTATGCTTTAATTATGTTCAATTTGTAACAATGAAATTGGGGGTCACCACAATATGAGGAACTGTATTAAAGGGTCTCGGCATTAGGAAGGTTGAGAACCACTGCTCTAAACAGAGCCTGCTTTCTCCTAGTTACAAGGAAGGTCACATAGTTAAGTAAAAACAAATAAAGAACACAGGACTAGGTCCCAGTAAATACAGGAATGTAATATCTGACAAAGGATCAGAGGGAAATTTGATGGTGCTGACCTGAGTGAGTATCTCCTGAAAGAAAATATAGCTGGAGCCCTATCTCAAACATTTGCAAAAATCAGTTCGAGCTGGAGTGTTTCCATGCAAAATGTAAAACAAAAATAATGTAGCCCTAGCTGGTTTTCTCAGTGGTTAGAGCGTCGGCCCATGGACTGACGGGTCTTGGGTTCGATTCTGGTCAAGGGCACGTACCTCAAATTCAGGCTCAATCCCTGCCCCTGGTGAGGACGTGTGTGGGAGGCAGCCAATTGATGTGTCTTTCTCTCATCAGTGTTTCTCTCTCTGTGTCTCTCCCCCTCCCTTCCATTCTCTCTCTAAAAAAAAAAAATCAATGGAAAAAATATTCTCAGGTTAGGATTAACAACAACAAAAAAATTAATTTAGAAGACATAAAACATCACCTAGGATTTGGGGAAACCTTTTTAACAGAGGTAGGAAATTCATCATTTATAAGAGAAAAGACACATTATAAGAAAAAAAAGTCAATATTTTTGAATGGTAAAATATATAATAAAAGAAGTAATTAGATACATGCAGGCTTATTAATCACCGGTTGAAAGATGGGAGTAGTGGGCAGCGTGGCACGCTGCAGAGCACTGTCCAGAGGGGACAGCAACGACTCAGCTCCAGCAGGCGAACCGATGCCCTGCAGGGTTGTGGGTGCAGAGCGGCCAGATGTCTGGTCCTTCAATCCCTTAGAACTCAGAAATGTTATAATTTCTATTCGATCTGCTACTGGTACCCCAAACTCAAAATGTCAGCAGGTGGAAATTATCATCATCTTACCACAATATTCTCCCTCTCTCCTTCTCTCTCTGTCTCTCTCTCTCTCTCTCTCACTTTCTCCTCTCTCCTCTCTCTTTCAGGCTTCAACATCCACCCAAATCGGACACTTTGTGTATATGTTTTATTCTTTTTTCCTGCCGAGCTCTCTCTACTCCCATTCAAGAAGTCACCAACCTGTCTCCATCCCACCTCTTCTCCTACCATCATTTCTCTCATGTTCATTCTCTCCCCTCATTCTCACAGGTGCCCTGGCCCCAAACACTGAGATTATTCTAATAGTCTTCAAACTGGTTCCCTGGTTCCCACCTCATCCATCCCAATCCACCCCATATATCATGACAAAGTTCCATTCCTAAGGTACAGCTATTTCAACCAGCTCCTGGACCAGAACCTTCAACACTGCCCATCATTTACCGAGTGAAGGGTGATGCCCAGCCCGGCAGCCAGCACCTCCCATCAGCCTCCTCAGCCTTCTCTACCCTGGCTCCTCTTCATTCATGTGAAGCAGCAGGCGGCGTGCACTCACCCCTCTCACCTACTCTCTCACCGTTGCTCATGCCATTCCCTATTGCCCACCTCCACCCCGGGACGCTCAGTTCAGGGGTCAGTTGCCCCAAGAAGACTTCCCTGGTTCCCCATTTGAAATAAGCGGTTTTATCTCTTGCCTCCCACAACACTCACCTGATCTAACTCTCTGTTCTCTTCTGAACAGGCCATGGTGGACAGCTGTTGTTTTTGATCCCCAGCCTTCCTTTGCTCTTTCTCTGCTCGCATCACCTCCGTTTCCTCCTGCTGGGTGCCTGTCCTCCACGAGGTGCTCAGGGTGAGCTGACTTTGTCCCACATCCGGCACAGTCCTGAGCCCGGCCCGGCGCACCCGGCACCTCACTCCCCTGGCACAGTGATTGGTTCCGTGAAGGGCAGGCGAGCCCGTCTGAGGCAGTGAAACGCAGTGAGACATCCATTCTCTGGGACAACCCCGCTGAGATGCCCTCACACTGAGTGCGATGACTAACTCTGGTGCTGCTTGAAATGCCAGTGCCGCCTGAGAACGAGGGAAAGCCGAGGTGTGGCCGACGGAGGAGGGACCTCACCCTGGTGACCGTTTCAGGCCCTGGTTCTATTTCACACGGCCCCGTGCTTTCCCGCTGTTGTCTAAATACTTCAGAAGTGGGCTTCCTGGTACTCGTAATCTTCCTTTTTTAATTGTCACCCAAGGATATGTTTTTAGTTGATTTTAGAGAGAGAGGGAGAGGGAGAAGCATCGATGAGGGAGAACCATCAGTTGGCAGTGATGTCATTTGTAGGCACAATTCATAATCAAGATGGTTAACACGTTCGATGGCAATGGCAACACCTCACAACTCCTCCAGCTCATTCCCTGATTCTGGTGGAGTCTTCCTGAGCCAAAGTTACTGTTTAATGTAAACTCAGTCTAGTTCATTCACAGTTACAGCGGTTCCATCGCTTTATGGATGGAAATCCTTTAATAGAGACAGGGCATCCGTGAAAAAGACACACGGACCACAGCACACGCGACTCAGTCTTCGGGCGAGCATGTCTCTAGGGGCCTTCGCTGTGACCGGGGAGGGGAGGCGGCGCTGTGTCAGCGGGGAGGACACTGGGGCCCTCAGCCGCTCCTGTGGCTGCTTTACAAAACCATCGTTCCCGGTGGTTTTGTAAACCAACCTTCACTCTTCTTTTATCCCTCCATGTAAACTGGCCTTTTTACAATGTCTGTGCTAAGGGAACAAGAAACCAGATTCTTTCTCGGAGAGGTGACGCCAGGGGACTCCTTATCAGCTGGAAGGCAGAAGGCCCGAATGTCTCACGCTCTGATTTGCTTGTCAAGTCATCCCAGATGCCTTTCTGCAGCAGCTCTCCTTGAAATGAACTGTCGCCGACAGTGGAGGCTGCTCACGCATGATTATTAATTATTATTATTATTATTATTATTGCCTCCAGAGAATGCCAACCATGGCAGGTAACTTTGCAAGAGAGGTAATTAACCCGCAGAACTTGGACGGTTTGTGTCAACTGAACTCCTCGCTTCTGCTTCTCCTTCTAAATGCGTATCTTGTATTTGGTACAATTGTCTCCTGAACATCTTTTTTTAAAGGATAGAAAGAGTATTTCATTGTCATTTATAATCAGATCTTTCTTTTTTGTAAAATTAAAAAAAAGATTACAAGAGCCGATGGCTGGTTATGTTTTTGGAAAACACTATTAAACTAATTCTTTTAGTATCTTTTAATAGTTTTTTTTTAAAAAATATATTTTATTGATTTTTTTACAGAGAGGAAGGAGAGGGATAGAGAGTTAGAAACATCGATCACCTGCCTCCTGCACGCCCCCCACTGGGGATGTGCCTGCAACCAAGGTACATGCCCTTGACTGGAATCGAACCCAGGACCCTTGAGTCTGCAGGCCAACGCTCTATCCACTGAGCCAAAACGGTTCTGGCATCTTTTAATAGTTTTTATAAGGGTTATAGGATAAATATTTTTTTCCCTAGCAGTACCACAGAATCAGAGACTTAGGGGAGGGCTTCCCTTCCAGCCAACCGCTCCTCCTCACCCCTATTAGTACCAACCACCACATTTGGGGCGTCAGCCTGGGAGTGTGGGTCTGGCCTAAGGCCTGGGTTTCACCGACCTTCCGGCGAATGGGTGTGCTCTGCAATGGGCCTTTGGGCTGGGGGTGGACCTGCGGGGCCAGGAGAGGTCTGGGGGTGGGGGTGGGGGGCAAGAGGAGCCGGCACACCCACCGAGTCCCGGGGTTTCCGTGAGAGTTGGAAGAAGCACCTCAGCGGAGAGTTAGGAAAACCGTATTTTTAATGGTAAACGAGGAGGCTGCGGGCCCTTTAAAAAAGAAAAACAGAACTGAGGGGGATTCTTTGAGCAATTATACAAGAAGAAATGAGGGCCCTGAAAATGGAGAAACGTAACCTTTAAAGAATTTAGTTGTTTTCAAGACAAATTGCTGTGATTTTTAATGCATGAACATATAGGAGGTCATTACTATACTGGAGAGGAGGATGGGAATTTGGTCGGTTCAAATTCACTTTGAGTGTACACAGCAAGTTCCATCAAATAAACCCCTTTATTACTGCAACAGTCTATTAAAGGGAGGTTATTTTAGGGAAGTGGGTTTTTCCCTGTTGGAGGGAAAGTCTCTGAAAATCATTTCATGGTCTAGGTCAATGCCCTGACTGGTCCGATTTGGCCCTGGTGATCAGGCACCAGGGACGGCCAGCTTTTATGACGTGCTTCATTGTGCAGTTACCAGCTATTTCAGGAAATCCCTTCGCAACTTCAGATAACGGCCACTTTGTACCCCAGAGCCCTGGGACAGCCCCTTGGAATTGTATTCAAGCTCGGGCGGCTCAGCTCTGCTGTTGGCTTCCACCGTGGAGCTTCATTAGACCTCCTTTCTCACTGACAACTTGGCCACACGGAATGTTCATTTGGACGTTTCAGTCAAAGGGCCTCAGAGCTCCGCTATCCTGCACAAAGTTGTCCTGTATTTGGTCAACTGACTGTTGAATAATTGGCACAGCTCTTGGTGCCAATGTGAAAGAAGCAGCAAAGGCAAGGAGTGCAGTGCCCACAGGAAGGAAGGCTGGCCTCGCGCGGGTTCCGCTGTGCATGGGATGGTGATAGGCATGTGCTCTTGGAGGTGCAGGGCCAGTCCTTCCGTGGACGGTAGTGGCTCAGCACTTCCACGCTGGAGCCAGACACATTGTGCGGTGCATTGGAGCATGGCCTTGGAGAAGTGAACTGCCCTCCCTCTTTAGTTGTAAAATTATAATAAGAATGCCTACCTCCCAGGGCTGCTAGGAGTAGGAAAATAAAATCATCAACATAGAGGGCTCTGCACAGAGCAGGCACTCACTAAGTGGGAATGATTTCTGTGCAGTTCGTCACCAACAGCAGATGTTCTCGGTGCCGGCTATTGTCCCTAACACTCGCCAGCCCAACTTTCAACCGCTCGGGGCAGCACTTCTTTGCCTGGGGGCTCTCTCTCGGCCACCAAAACCTGCTGGGCTGCCCTCACACAGCAGGCGGGAGGAGCTGAGTCCAGAACAGCCTGGATGCAGCCTTCAGCAAGGACTGCCTGTCGTATAAAACGCCCAGCTCTCCTCCCTCTTGCCTGGAATAACTCTGATCCCGGGCTTCCCACCCTCTCGGCTCCAGAGTTCCCCAGTGGGATCGAGCTCCAGCTATTCACAGGGGTGACTTTCGTGTTAATGGACCTTTTATTGGCTGCCTTCCCTTCCTCCCTGCCGAATCCGACGGCGCCACTCCCAAATAAACTCCTTGCACGCAAATCCTTCCTCGGGGTTGCTCCTGGGAAACATATCGTAACACAGTCACCTTGAACAAGAGGGAAACGTTCTCATTAGGAATGTTGGCCTGTTTGTGTGGATCCAGCCTCGAAATCTCTACAAGGAACCTTTCTGAAAGCAAGTGAGCCTTTAACCAACTGAGTCATAAACTTATTTTCTCTTAATCAGCACGAGGGGTCCCCAGGGCTGCTCCCCAGGAGCCGCTGCCCTGGAAGACCAGGCATCTTCCACTCGGACCTGTTTCCTCGGCAGCAGCAGTGCCTGGTGTTGGGTTTGCTGTTCTCTTCACCTCTCAGCAGAGGCATCTGAAGTCATGCAGATTCAGTCTTAGGAGGTGGTGGTGGTGGTGCGCGGGGGGTGGGGTGGGGGGGGGATACCAAAATTTGCCTTTGACTAAACAGAAGTACCCTTTTTTGCGGCAAAGGAAACAGTGGAGATTCAATCTCTGGACAGTATTGAACTGGATGCCTTTTAGTTGTTTTTGAAAAAAGAGGAAACCTTTAATGAAAATGTTGAAGCTGGGAATTATTGATTTCAGGAGCATGTGTTGCTCGTGGTGGTTAGCACGTGGGCCTCGCCCTGGCAATGAAAACTCAGGCCGGTCCTGCTTCTACTGGGGCTGAGGAAACAGTCATGTGAAACACTAGCTAAAATGTAGGGATGAGTTACTTAAAATGTATTTACAAAAGCTTATCTAACACTTCTTGAAATTCTCTAATATTTAATCTGCAATATCCTGATTAACTTTCCATAAAACTATAGGATCAAAGTAATGTCTAAGAAGTATTGTTTTATTTCAATTTCAAAAAGTGTCCATGTTACATGTTGTGGTGAGGGATACATTGAAATAGCTTTTGAGTTGCCATTTCCAGTTGGTTCCTTTCTCCTAGTGGAATTATGTCCAAGGGAAGGGACTGACATTTTTACATGACTATTGTTTTAGTTTTTCAGGAAAAGCTAAGTCAGATGATCCAGCAATAAATAAACATTTTGTCAAGGAGTACGTATTGGTATATGTCGTTTAAACTTATATAATAACAGAGAGGGAGAAGCAACATATAGTACTTAAGTTTTGGTAGAATTTTTTTTTTTTTTAGCTAATAATTCCAAAACCTTCCAAATATCCTAAATAAGGAAACACACACACACACGCACACACACACACACACACACACGCACACGCACACGCATGCATACTCATTAACGCATTCATTATTTCAGCAGATTTTTATTGAGTACCTACTATGTGCCAGGCTTTGAGGCATTTTGGAGCTGAGAATATGGTAGTGATCAAAAACAGATATGGAACATAAGGCCCAGCCAACAGATATTATTTATTTAATTACACAAATGAATGTATAAAGATACAGTGAAGAATGTGTATAATCATAAAGTGAAATATGTGCTCCAAAGGATAGAAGTGGAGTTCCATGGAATCAGCTGATAGTAGAGCCTGATCTAAGCTGGAAGAATGAGTGGGGTCACCTAGGCCAAATGGATCGAGTTGGAAAGTGGGGGGCGGATGATAAGTATGTTCCCGGTGGAGGGAATAGCAAGTGCGGGGGTGGGAGGGAGACAGCTTATCTGAGGATCTGCAGGAAGGTCCTGGCAGCAGAGAGCAGGGACAGCGGGCCCGATGAGACCAGAGAGAGGTTGAGGCCTCCCAAGGAGATGTGTCTTTATCCTGTGAGCCACAGGAAGCCAAAGGAGGGCTTCATATAGGAGGGAAACGTGATCAGGTTTGTGTTTTAAAAAAATGAAAACACTCAGGTTAACATTAATAAATATATTGGGGGAGGCCCAGAGAGGGTAAGAAGAGGGGAGGGTTATTAGGGGGCTGTAGCAGACATCCAGGGGACAGGTGGCAATTCCTCGGAGTCCGGTGGGGGGATGGGGAGAGAAAGTGACGAGATGCTAGAGGTCTGTAGCATGTGAGATGGACAGGATTTGGGAACGGTGTAGCTATGGGACAAGGGAGAGGGAGGTGTCAGAGCTGACTCCTCTTTTCTCTGCTTCAGCAAGAATTGGGAGGAGATCATAAGTATGCTCTTCAACATAATAATTTTGAAGTGCCTTTGAGTCCTCTAAATGGAGATACATCTGGAGGCCAAGATATTCTCTTTTATTATTATACTAGAGGCCTGGTGCATGAATTTGTGCACTGGTGGGCTCCAGCTGGCCTGCCCCCATGGGGGCCGATCAGGGGCAGGGCTGGCCAGGGTGAAGGGTCGTTCTAGTTGTTCTGCCATTTGGTCACTGGGCTTTATTATATAGGATAGTTTGTTCTTTCCAGGTTTTAAAAAATTAGATGAAATATGCAGGGTTTGTGTTTGTAAGTCCATGAGTGTATTTCTCATCCATTTAAAATATTCACACTACCTCATAAAAATCAGTTGAAAATACGTAAAATGGGCTTTTCTCCCCACCATAAGAGATTAACAAAATGTCTTCTTACCTTCTATCACTTTGGAGGTAATTGCATGAAGGTAAGTACTGAATTATTTTGTAATTTCTATTAAACTAGAAATATAGAGATTTGGTGCTTGGTGTTGTCAGGGAGAGCAGTGGAGATGGCCAACAGGTTATCTATTTCTATGCTATTGTGTGTCCCCTGATTACTTCTTATTCAACATTTCCACCTGGACAATTCCCTCACTTCTGTAAGTTTAACTACTCTTCATCTCACAGATATTTATGGTGTGTACTGTCCTTGGCTCCAAATACAGTAGTGAATGAGACACATGAAAACAAACAAAAGTCCATACCCTTATATGGTGCTTGAATACGATAATGACTCCCAAGGCCATGTTTAACTCAGACCTCTCTTCAGAGACTTAGACTCACACATCTACATTGAGCTCTCCCTCGGATTTCCTTAGCTCAAGGTATCTGAAATACAACTCCTGTCTTTTTGTTCTATACTTGCTTTTCCTGAATTCTGTGTCTGTACATCCATCCATCTAGCCAATTGCCCAATCCAGAGACCTGGGAATCATACTTAACTTCTCGCTCTTCCTCACTTCTAAATCCTATCGGTAACCCAGTCCTATTAATAGTTTCTAAAAAAGTTCTCACACCTGCCCCCTCATCTAGCCCATCCTGTTTCCTTTAAATCCCCTTTTCATGCCGCTGCCGGAACAACAGGTCTGAGAACCAATCTGGCCATGTTCCTCTTGAATGACTCTGATCGGGCTCCTTCATGCCACCCACAGCCCTCCTTGACTGTCTCCCGTCCACTCTCCCGCTCATCTCCTCCTGCCCTGCCTTTCTTTCATGAGTGGCCTGTTGTTACCTTTCCCCAGGACTCTTCACCCCATCTGACTCTGCTCATCCTATAAGACGAAGCTCATGAGCCATTTCTTCCACGAAATCTTCCCTCATCTTCTAAATCCCTCCCCACAGCTACGCAGGTGGTTTCCAAGGTACGTGCTAGCTTGAAATTTCCTGCCTAACGTTGGAACTGCCTGTCTTCCTCCCACCTGGGAAGTAGGAATTGTGTCTTAGGTATGCGCGTAGCCTCAGTGCCTGCTGCAATGTCTGATACACACAAGGCCACACATCAACATGTGTTGAACTGTGTTGCTGTGTATGTACTGATTAGAATCCTTTTCTATTGGTGAGACTTCAAGAACACAGTGTGTGATTTTTCTTTTCTTAGAAGCACTAGGATAACGCAGTAGGAGTTTTTAAATCGAAACTGTACTTGCAATAGAATGGGAAATAAGACTTTCTGCAGGAAAAAGTCTTGCCTGCAGAAAAAAAGTGACATGTCGATGCTTTGTGTCTGTAAGACTCACTCTACTGTCGTGAAAAGAAGATTGTCTTTTAAAGAACTTCAAATGTAGGAAGAGCATTGATTGGTTTAAATCCTAAAAGCTTGGGCTCACAGACAGGCTTCCATTGTGTTGGATTTGGCGTCCTCTCTTGACAATGATATGTACACAATTGATTCTATCACCTAGTTCTTTCCTGTCTTCAACTTATTTTCCTACAACAAAGGATGGAAAATATTCACAACTGAGAACATATGTATATTTGGAATAGTTCATTCTTTCTGGTTTTTTTTTCTTCTTTGAAAAAATGTACTTTGATCTTCAATGTACCACATGAAGGTCCTTTGAATGCAGTACCTAATGGGGAAAATAAATAAGCCAAGAGCTGCTGTAACTTAAGATGTTTGCCTTGAGAACTATTGGCCTTTCTGTCAGTCTGTCAGCCTGCCTGTCTGTGTGTACAAGACTCTCCATTATGAATGCCAGTGTTTTGTGCTAAGTACCTTAGAGATTTTGTTTTAATAACCAAATACTAGCGCCTCAGCGTTCTTGCCAGTTGCTGTAGAATTCTTTCATCACTTTGCAAGGGCAAATTTTCTTTGTTTCTTACTCAGGTTTGCTTGCTAAAGCTCTTAAACTGCTAAAGAAGTCCTTCCCACAAACTAAAAAGGGTGATTTTTGTCTCCTGATTGAATTCAGTAAAAAACACAACAACCCCCAAATCCCCAATTTCAAAGTGACTTGGTGCAAATGGAAACATTCAAGGTGTAGTGGATGCTGTAGTGTGTGGCCCAGATTCCTCTTCAAGACAGGGGAGCTCATCTCCACGCTGACAGGAATGTAGGCTGATAACTCACAGCTAAGTCCCTCTTGGGAACTGACCTCAGTCCAAGAAAGCCGCCCAATTAAAGCATGCCACTACTTTGCTTTATTGTGGTGGGTGGAGCGGAGTTTATAAAAACCCAACCTGTTGCTTGAATTTGGGACAACCATGAAGGGTCATCTCAGCTCCAGAACTTCTCACAGAGCAACTTCTCTTTCTGCCTCACTCACTTGGGTGTTACTCTTACGAGCACTCCCCCATACATCTCTTGCTCACATATATCAGAGTCCCAGAAATCCTTCCCAGGAAATCCAAGCTAAGACATAAGGAATTTGACAATGAATCAGGTCAGAGGAAAGACTGGTGTATTCAAGTTCTACAGAGAAATAGAACCAATAGGATGTATATATATCTAATCTCCACCCATTCATTCTTCCACCCATCCTTCCACCCATCCATTCATCCACCTACCCACCCACCTACCCACCCATCCATCCGACGTGCCTGGAGCAGGGGATGATAAGCAGGAACCAGGAAGACTCTTATGTGTCGGGTGTCTTTGGGGAACATTGAACATGTTCTAAAATTAGACTGTGTATCGTGGAAGCAGTTTAAGTGTCATGTCAAGTACAGTTGCTTTCTTCACCTTAGATTTTTGTAATGTTTGAACACAGATGTTGCCTTGGAGATCACCTGGTAGGTTTCTGACTGGGAGACCATGGGTTGAGGCAAACTCTATTGAGTAGCTGAGAAGATGAGGACTGAGAAGAGAGCATTGGAGGTTGAAGAGTCCTTAGTTTTAAGGTTGTTCATTCACCAAAGCACTTTCAACTTGGAATTTTCTCCAGCTCCTTCACTTCTCTTTGTAGGTCGTGAAGAAGAGGGAGACAAAGCCAGGCAGGCAGAGCTGCACAGCGTAGCCTGTTAGCAGGTTAGGGATGTGCTGTTTTTCTTTGGTGCCCAGTGTCCTTCTTGGTCAGACATGTGAGCTGTTGGGCCTCTGTACTGTCCCAGCATATTGGACCGATGTGTTCAGGGAGTAGTCTACTGCCACAAATGCTTACTGAGCAGCTATTGTGCGCCAGGGACTATTCTGGGCGCTGAGGAGTATGATGAGCCAGTTTGATAAGGAAGTTTAAACATTCACTCATCCAAAAACCATGCCACGGGCACCCACTGTATTTCATCGATTGTGCTAGTTTTCAACTCATGATGAAAACTCAAAAATAAAATTGCAAGTAAAGAGGAATTATTTTCATTCCATTGTGGAGTCGAATAAACCCACATGGCAATCCCACCTTCACTCCCTTCTAGTTGTGTGCCTTTGGGCAAAATTACTTGACAAGGAAGGGCAGTTTTCTCAGCTGAAAAGGGGGTAAACTGTCTCATTGAACACCAGCTCAATGTCTGGCCTTTAGTCTGTGAAAATAAATATTAGTTCCCTCCTCATATTCAGCTCACATCCATCGATCTGGATTATGGTTTATGAAGAAAGCCATTTTGACAGCCCCATAATTCAACCTCCTCATTTATGGGGGACAAAACTTGGACCCAGGAAATGGTATGTATCTCACTCAAGGTCATATAACCAGTTAAGGACGCACCGAAAGCCAGCTAGCTCAGTCCCTGGTTCAGGGCTTTCTACCGCATCACAGTGACGTAGGCGATTTGTTTGTTTTCTGTCTCTGCCACTGCATGCCCAGGAGGGTTTGCCATTCTCTTTAAACCTAGCGATGTCACTGTGGAGTCTCAGAACATTTAAAAAAATGTCACCCAAATATTTTGCCAATACCCACCCCAGGAAACCCCTACCCCTCTCACCTCTCCATCCCAAGAAGAGTCGGTTTGTCTTTTGTTTCCAGTCTTCAGTCGGTTCTCCACCCCTGACAGATCATTTACCCCACCCCAGAGCAGCTCAGTGCTTCAGTCCGAGTTGGGTGTCTCGAGTATCTAAACACAAAGGCAGGGGCACCTCCAGCAGAAGACCTCCTGGGTGCCCTCAGCGGGTCACCTCAGAGCTGAGGACGCTGGGGTCTCTCCTTGTGCCTCTCATCGGCACGCTCGAGACTGCGCCCTGTTTGAGCTGCCCTCTGAGGATCCAGGGCAAGATGGTGATGATGAACTTGAGAGGGGGAAGAGGACAAAAACATGCACTTAATTGAGTATCTCAAGACGTTCTAGGCAGCCCCCATCACACTGTTGGGCAGGTCAGGGAGCTCTGAGGCCGAGGGACGAGTAACTGCTGCAACACGACAAGTGTTACTGCGTTTGTGTCTTCCTCTCAGAAACCTGGAGGAGAAGGAAAGAGCTGCTCTCTCTGCAGCTCTTCGGGCCCAGAGGAGAGAGTGCTCGGTGAAGAGGGATACAGTCGGAAACCGCGGCACAGTTCACAGGTCCTTCAGAAACCTGGAGCCGGCCTCTGGCGAATGCTCTGAAACCACACAGGTCGCCTAATCGCACCCAATGGCTCCGTGGCCTGCCGAGGCCCCAGCACACGTGGCTTACATCGTCATCCTTGTAACAGTTTGAACAACTCGTGGTGCCTGAGTGCCGAGGCTCACGCGATCCTTGTGCAGAAGCAGATGGAAAGCAAAATCAGAACAGAGTGTATTCATGGAAGGTCTTACAACTGGCCTGGCAGCAGCCGCGAAGCTCTGAGCATCAGGAGAAGGGGGTGCTTAACCAGCGCCATGAAAGGAAACCTTGGCTCTCCTCTCCGAGCCCACGCCCACGTCCCCGCGGGAGATGGGGACTGATTTGTCCAACGTAAGCATCCTCGGAGCCTGGAGGAGAACTCAGGGCTCTGACTCCTCCCCGCAGTGCTCGTCCAGCTACCGGTGTTTCTCCACCTTGGGATCCCCTGGGGACCTTTAAAAAATACTAGTGCCCTGGCACCAACCCAACCCCATTAAATCAGAATCTCGGAGGGAGGAGCCTGGGTGTTAATATTTGTTTAAAGCTCCCGAGTGACTCTAACGTGCAGCCAGGGTTGCAAACGGCTGTGCTGCACCGAGTCGTGGCCGCCCCCCTGCCCTACGTCCTTGACCTGCCGGTCATGTCATACCTGCTCCTGTGGCTTCATGAGCCCCAGTCTGGCTGCTTGCTTTCTGGCTTGGTGCCCTTTCCTGGCTCTGAGTGGCTGCATCCCTGCTTCTCTCCAGGGTTGGAGGCCCGTTTATTGTCTCCAGAAGTGTCCTTTGAGTGGGTTGAATGATGGCTTTCCCCAAAAAACTATTAAGTCCGGGAATGTGACCTTCTGAGAGTCTGTGATCTAATTACGTGGAGGTTCTCTAGGGGAGGTCCTCCTGGATTCAGGGGGAGGCCTTCACCCAAGGACAGTGATCCCTAGAAGAGACACACAGGAGAGACACGGGAAGAAGGAGGAGAAGGCCTGTGAAGATGCAGGCAGCCCTGGAACCACAAACCAAGGGATGTCCGGGGCTGCAGACACTGGGAGCGGCAAGGACGCTGTTTCCCTCAAGCCTTGGGAGGGGGCGTGGCCCGCAGATACCCGGGGCCTCCGGGACTGCGAGAGAACACGGCTCTGCCGCTTTCATCCGCTGGGCTCCTGCAATCTGTGCTGGTGGCCGTCTCCAGACCCTGGTTTTGTTTGGTTTTGTCTGTGGCAGACAACCGTTCAGTTCAACACACTTCCTCTGGACTCACTGAGCACACTCACCGAGGTTTGCCCTTGCTTATTACTGCAGCTAGAACGTTCTGGGGTGTCCACTAGGGCAAAGCACCCCTCATCTTTGCTGCCTTTGGCCTTCTGCTCTCTATCCAGACAGAACAACACCCCCAACAACCACCTCGGAATGGTCCCACCCCAGCATCTCCCAATAACTGCACAGGATTTAATGTGTTGATAGCACATTTCCTTTAAAACACACAAAATGTGCGCCTGGTTATTGTACGCAATTGAAACGCGTTGGGAGAATAAGTTCTTCCTTCATGTGCTGGCTGCCTCCATCCCACGCCGGTGGCTGCCTTCGCTCGCCTGATAAGCAAGAACGGTCTGGTGAGTGGCCCTGCCGTCCTCGTGTCCTCGCAGATACTTTTCAAGCAAGAACAGGCTCTGGAAATAGAAGCTACAGTCCAGGTGGAAACAGAACTACACCGGGAGCAAACAGGCGGGGGGGCTTGGGGCCCACCCTGCTTCTCCTGGGATCTCTCAGGAACCGCCATGGCGTGAGGAACAGACACACTGGAACGCGCACTCTTGGCCCCGGGGGTGGGGGCGTGGGGTTGGCCTTGGGCGAGGCAAGCGTGGCAACCTGGGAAGCAGCGCTCGCTTTCAGGTGTGTGCGCGCATTAAGAAGTCTCAGGTTGGTGGTGAAGACCCCACTGATGGCAGAGGAGGGGTCGGCTCCCCCGACGTGTGGTTTCCGGGTGTTTCAGGAGGAAGAAGCTGCAGGGGTTATTCTCAGCCGCATCTATCAGTCACGCTCTGCATGGAGCCTCCAGTGTGTCCCCATTTTCCCTGCACTGAAAGCCACAGTCCTGGCCGGCCACATGCCATCAGCCCTCCACCCGCCACGGAGACAGTCACTCCTGTCCCATCCCACTTCCCTGTCATAACTCCCTGCACTTACTCAACTCCAGTCACGCTGGCCGCTTTCCTTCTCCAAACATACTAAGCCTTTTCCTGGCCAGTTTGGCTCAGTGGGTAGAGCCTTGGCCTGTGGACTGAAGGGTCCCGGATTCGATTCCGGTCAAGGGCACGAACCTTGGTTGCAGGCTCAATCCCCAGCCCCAGTTGGGGTGCGCGCGGGAGGCAACCAATTGATGTGTCTCTCACATCGATGTTTCTCTCTCCCTCCTCCCTTCCACTCTCTCTAAAAAAAATCAATGGGGGGAAAAATAAAAAATCAATGGAAAAAATATTCTCAGGTGAGGATTAACCAAAACAACAACAAAAACCATACCAAGCCTCGCCTATCTCGGGGCCTTTGTTCCTGCTGTTCCATCTGCCTGCGATGCTCTTCCCCCAGGGAGCCAGCATGCACCCCCTTCCTTCCCCCAGACCTCAGCCCTGATGGCACCTAAGCAGACGGGACTTCCCTGTCTAGTCACACTAACAGCACCCTGCCAACGCACCACTGGCTGTGCCTAACCCTGCCTCCTGTCCTCCACAGCCTGATTGTCACCTGCCATGTAGCCGCAGACAGTCAGAGGAGTGCAGGCTTTTGAGAGAAACGGCCATGAGTTTTGTTCCCGCGTGAAGAGCGCCTTTTGGAAACTGGGCACAGGGAAGCTGCGCATCCTTAAGGCACTGGCTGAACCTTCGTGAACTTTCAGTTCCAAGGTGCTAGTTATGTATCTGCGAGGCTTGCTTTTCCTTGTAGGCTTCCGGGAAGGTTAAGAGGGAACTAGGACGACCGAGTGGGCCGTGAACGTGTTTCTCTCTGGTCGGGATTTTCCAGGTGGAGTAACAGTTCCCCGAGCCCGATCGCTTGCTCTTGGTAGGTGATATTGTTAGGTTTGTTCTTTTTGTCATCCAGGATGAGGCGGGAGAGAAGTAAGCTAATGACTGAGGGCTCCAGGGAATTCCTTCCCCGTGGTGGGAGCAAGACTCCCAGGCCACTGCACCAAGGGGGTGAGTAGGTGGGACTTTAACATATTTAATATTTAATCTTGCCTGGGAAAGAGGGGAAAGGATGGGTGGGGACAAGTAGCATAATCAAGACCTGAGATCAAGTTCTTTCTTTTTTTAAAAAAAATATTTTATTGACTTTTTACAGAGAAGAAGGGAGAGGGATAGAGAGTTAGAAACATCGATGAGAGAGAAACATCGATCAGCTCCCTCCTGCACACCCCCTACTGGGGATGTGCCCCCAACCAAGGTACATGCCCTTGACCAGAATCGAACCTGGGACCCTTCAGTCCGCAGGCTGACGCTCTATCCACTGAGCCAAACCGATTAAGGCTGAGGTCAAGTTCTTGCTCACACAGTCCTTCCATTTACTATAGAATGAATAAAAGGCATCCATACGTGTACAGCATTTTGGAGCTGGAAGAAATTGTTGGTAAACCCAAATCCTTCCTTGTAGAAATGAGGAAACTGAAGGCCAAGCAATTTGCTTAAGGCCCCAAACTGTTTATTGGCAGAGACAAGATGAGAATCCGTTCCTCTCTCCTCTTGGCCCGAAGCTTTTTCCATGCTGCCACCCACAAAGCTACAGTTCTTCCCACTTTGTGTATTAACATTTTTTCATTTGCGATCTTTGGAAAATGTGTTAAGAGGTTATGCCTGCATATGGGTAATTCCCTCTCCTCCACAGACTTCTCAAACTCAATAAAGCAAGGGAAGGAAGTGCCCCTGATCATTCCCCGAAGCCCACCCTGCTTTTGCTGCTCAGGCGTAGCAGCACGCTGGTTCCAGCGGCCTTCGTTTGCTTAAGGGGTTGTGGATGGGAGGCTGGAGGTTATAACCCAGAAGGCGCTGGTAGAAACAATAGCAGAAACAAAACAATAGGGCTAGGGCAGCTCGGTCTGGGGCCTGGCCCTGGGTGAATGCCAGGTGGCAGGTGGGATCATCAGAGGAAGAGGTTTCCAAGGGAAGCTGCCTGCTGGGTCCAGGAAAACAAGAGATGGGGGATTCCAGATGTGCCCCAAACATGTCTGATTCCAGGCCACATCGGAGGACTCTTAGTGCAGCTTCTCAACAATGCCAGAATCCGGGAGGGGAAAGCAGGATGCAACGCGAGAAAGGGAAGACCCCACTGCATGTGAGCATCTCCGTCTGCAGGGGTTTGGACACACAGCACACACAGCACGGCACAGGCTGAGCAGCACTAGGGCTTAGGGCCCGACCTGAGGAAAGTCCTCCTGAGGAATGGGTATATTGGGCTGTTCCGGCCGAGGGGCTCTCAATGGCGACTTCAGCCTAGAGCGCTGCAGAGCCAGCTGCAGCCTCCTGGTGTCACAGCTGCTTTTGTACCAGCCAGTCAAGCGCAGCGCCCCGGGGGAGCAGGGTGAGGGGGCACCTGGGAGACGTCTGGGGCCCCGAAGCTGCTGCCCAGAAAGCTCTGCAAACGTTACTGTCGGAAAGGCAAGACAATGGTGCTCACCCACGCCCTGGCCTTTTGCAGGTGTGTCTTCCCAGAAAACCGGGGCCTTTTCGGCAGGCGCAGAGCCTGGGCTGGACCTCTGTCAGGACTGGCCTGGCGGTGCTGCACATGCCCATGTTGGGCCTCAGCACACAGCAGACACCCCTCGAAGACCCCAGTGATGCCGCCACAGCGTCTCCCCTAAAGGCTAAGCAAAGTGATCAGATGTACTTACCAGACTTTGCCATGGTCAGCTTCCTCACGAGACAGACACACAGCTGTGATCGTACAGACACTGGGATGTAATTCTGAGCGTTACCCTCAGTTTGTTTAGAAGCTCACTTAAACCATTTTTGAGTGGTGAGCTTTCGCTGTATCTCTGTGCCCTGCTAATGGGCCCTGTGCCTGGATCAAGGGGGGGCTTAACGGAATCAACCTGAAGCCCCCCGAGCCGACTGTGCCAGGGCGTGAGGCCGGGAACCAGGGTAAGCTTCCTGACTGTCCCTTGGAACTCTTCCCGCCTCTGAGGTAGGGTGTCAGCCTGCATCTCCCCTGCCTGGCCCGAGGGCCACCTACATGAGATTCTCTCTGATGCTTTGTCAAAGTGTAGCTTCCAGGGCCTGAGCCACCCCCATTGGTATTTTCAATTCTTAAGCATGTTGAGTTTTTGAAAAACAGTTCAGTATTTACGGGCTGCATGCCCGTGTGGCTGTCACCTGGCCAAGAAGCAGAACTTCACTCACAGGGCAGCGACCCTGGGGACCCCTCTTCTTGGAAAGGAGCCGCTGTTCTGATTCCGGGGAATCATTCTGTTCTTTCCCTGGGAAGGTGGATGTGCTTTTAGGAATGCATGAGTTTTGTCTGCTGTTTTGACGCCCTCTATATATGGAATCATACAGCCCCATAGCTGCGGCATTCTGCTTTTGTTTTTTGGCCTCCTCAGCATTGTTTTGTGAAATTTCATTCTGCGTTGCTGTGTGCAGTGGTAGTTATTGCTAAAATTGTATAAACAATTTCACTTATTCTGGTCCTCCTTGCTGGTGGGCCCTGGG
>NW_005871407.1:1208957-1214393 GCF_000147115.1 Myotis lucifugus | reverse complement strand
TTGATTCTTCTAATCCATGAACACTGGATATTTTCCATTTTTGTTGTGTCTTTTTCAATTTATTTTAATAATGCTTTGTAATCTTTAGTGTATAGTTCAGACCTATACCCCTTATTTCAGACCTATGTTTTTTTTTAAAAAAAACTTCATTAAATACAATTAATGTTGGCTTTAATATCTAAGAATTTTCTCGATTGCCATTTTTAATTACATCATTTTGTTAGGCCAAAATAACTATAATTTTAATAAAGTATTCAATTAATATCACTTGAGCAATCCATGCAATTATTTAGTGATCAAGTCTGCTGAGAGTCATATAATTTTTTCCTTAAGGTATGTAAGTAGTTTGGAAGGACAGAAAAAACATTTATTGGGTATATTTCTTGAGTACCTGATAGTTTACATACTATATAACTTATCTTGAAAATATCATGTGAAGAAAATAAAGGCCATAGCCAAGGTTCAAACACAGAACTCTGACTCCAAAGCCTTTGACATGTTAAAAAATACATATTTTATAAAAGATAAACTACAGAATCATGTTGTCAAGAAAGTTAAAACCCTGAATGAATTCAGGCTTCCAAAATGTTTTCTAGGATCTAAAATGATAGAGGACAGCCTAAGTGCCCATCAGCAGATGAGTGGATTAGAAAACTGTGGTACTGTGGAATATTACGCTGCAGTAAAAAAGAAGGAATTATTACCATTTGCAACAGCATAGATGACATTATGCTAAGAGAAATAAGCCAGTCAGAGAAAGATAAATATCACATGATCTCACTCATTTATAGAATATAATGAACAACACAAACTGATGAACAAAAACAGATCCAGAGACAGAGAAGCATTGATCAGACCATCAAACATCAGAGGGAAGGTAGGGGAGGATAGGGGTAAGGGGAAGAGATCAACCAAAGGACTTGTATGCAGGCATATAAGCCTAACCAATGGACACAGACAACAGGGGGGTGAGGGTATGAGTAGGGAGGTGGGGGGACAATGGGGGGATATGGACACATATATAATACCTTAATCAATAAAGGGGAAAAATGATAGTGAATTATGTGGAAAGTACACTCACTTTCTCCTAAGATCAAGCTGGAATTATAATTAAACTATAAAACAATCATCCTGAGTAACCAACTGAGGACTAGCTGAAGAGAAGCCCTTATAGCCAATGACTTACAGAAGAAGCCACATCCAGACTGGTAGGAGAGGCAGATATGCAAAAAGGCCTGGCCCAGCTTCCAAAGGCATAGCTAATGTTCCCGAGGGATATCTCAGCTACAGGAGGTTCCCCATGAGAAGTGTAGGGTCTCCACACCAGGCTGGGCTCCCAGCCTAGAGCACCAGTGCTCGGAAGAGGTGCCCACAAAATATCTGGTTGTGAAAAACAGTAGGATTTCTGCATGTCAAGGAAAGACAGGAGTCTGCTAGAGACACAGGTGTCCTCTGAAAGGGCTAGTGGAGTAATGTTGCCTCAGGAGAATCTGGGGTTTGTGGTTCTGGAGAGAGAGCTGATGGGGCAGTACCAGATATTAGGGTGCCTTGATACTTTTGCTGATATGTCCTGGGATTGATGCTGGTAAATTCTGGCTTTTGTATGCAGCTTGGCTCTTCCTGTGTGGATCCAGGCCCAATAAAGGCAGCCACAAACTATGGATTGTTTAAAGCTCTAAAAAGTGTGCCCAGGGCCAGTAACAGGGTGTCTAACATTGACCTGTAGCAGAGTCCTTCTGAAGAGGCCCAGAACCAACATACCTAGTGGCCAGCTTCAGACACCATCAGAGCAGGATTTGATAAGCTTCACAACAGGCATACACAAAGGGAGATTTCAGCTGGTACCAAACTCTGCTAAGGCAAATTACGCTTCATACGGTCAGCACCTGCACAACAGCTCACACACCATGGTTGTAGCTGAGCCTCACAGTCAGCAGCATGAATGTTGTCCCCTGCATAAATGAGATAATAGAAATCAAGACTAAATTACAATTGGAGGGCCCAAATAACTCACACAAAGGACATTCTTGAAGCACCCAGCTTAGGTGAACAAGGAGCCTGCACCACTGGACCCCACAGAACCTCTACTTCATAAGGCCACCCCATTAATACTGGAAGTCATAACAGATTGATCTAATGCATAGAAACAAACACCAAGAGACAGTCAAAATGGGAAGACAAATAAACTTGCCCCAAATGAAATTACAGGAGAAATCTCCAGAAAAAGAGCTAAATGAAATGGAGACAAGCAATTTATCTGATAAAGAGTTCAAATAAAAGGTTATAAGGATGTATAAGAGCAGAAAAAATGAAATAGAAGCCATAAGAAAGGACCAATCAGAAATGAAGACTACAATACCTGAAATGAAGAATATACTGGAGGAAATAAACAGTAAGTGGATGAAGCAGAGGATTGAATCAGCAATTTGGAAGACAAGGTAGAAAAAACATCCAATGAAAGGAGCAAAAAGAAAAAAGAATTTTAAAAATGAGGATAGTTTAAGGGATCTTTGGGAAAAAATGAAATGTAACAACAGTCACATAATAGGGGTACCAGGAGAAGAGAGAGAGCAAGGGATAGAAAACCTATTGGAAAAAATAATTACTAAAATCTTCCCTAACCTGGTGAAGAAAAAGACCACAGAAATCCAGGAAATGTGGAGAATCCCAATCATACCCAAAGAGGCTTACACAACATACATCATAATTAAAATAACTAATGTTACAGATAATGAGAGAATCTAGCGTTGGCTGCTGTGGCTCTGTTGGTTGGAGCATTGTACAGGAAACTGAAAGGTCAGGGGTTTGATTGGCTGTCACACTACATATCTAGGTTGTGGATTCAATCCCTTTTCAGGATGCATAAGGGAGGCAACCAGTCAATGTTTCTCTTTCACATCAGTGTTTCTCTCTCTCTGTCTCTCTTTTCCTTCCTCTTTGTATAAAATCAATAAACATTCTCAGATGAGGATTACAAAAGTAAAGACAATGAGAAAATCTTAAAAGCAGCAAGAGAAAGACAGTTATCTATAGGGGTAGTCCCATGACTGTCAGCTGATTTCTCATCAGAAACATTTTAGGCCAGATTGAGTTGCAAGAAATATTTAAAATGATGAAAACCAAGGACCTATAACCAAGACTATTTTACCCAACAAGGTTGTCATTTAATACTTAAAGAGAAATAAAGAGCTTCCCAGACAAGAAAAAGCTAAAGAGTTTATTACAACCAGACTAGTACTACAAAAAATGTTAATGGACCTTCTTAAAAAAAATGGAGAAAGAGGAGAAAAAAAGAGAAGGAGAAGAAGAACAACAGAGGAACATAGCGAAGTAATAAAAGTGGGCAAAGGACCTGAATAGATACATTTTTTTTAAAGAGGACATATAAATGGCCAATATACATATGAAAAGATTATCAACATTACTAATCATCAGAGAAATGCAAATTAAAACCACAATGATATATTATCTCACACTTTTCAGAATGGCAATCATCAATAAATCAACAAACAAGTGATGGTGAGGATGTGGAGAAAAGGGAACCCTTGTCCACTTTTGATAGGATGCAGATTGGTACAGCTTCTGTGGAAAGCAGTATGGAGTTACCATAAAAGTAAAAATGGAACTGCCTCATGACCCAGTGATTCCACTTCTAGGAATATATCCAAAAAACCCTCAAGTGCTGATTCAAAATACTATATGCACCCCTATGTTCATTGCAGCTTTATTTATAATAATCAAGATATGGCAGCAGCCCAACTATTTTTACATCAGTAGATGAGTGGATAAAAAAGCTGTGGTACATTTACACAATAAAATACTACTTAGCTATAAAAAAGGGAAATCTTATCTTTTACATTAGCAAAGGATGGACCTGGAGATCATTATGCTAAGTGAAGTAAGCTAGAGAAAGACAAGTACCATGTGATTTTAGTCATGTGAAATCTAATGAATAAAATAAACTAACAATTAAAATAGAAACAGACTCATAGATAGGGAACAGACTGACAGCTCTCAGAGTGGAGGGGAGTTTCAAGACTGGGTGAAAAAGCTGAAAGGTTTAAGCAAAAACCCAAAACAAAACAAAACTCATAGATACAGACAACAGTATGGTAATTACCAGGGAGAAAGGGGTGTAGGGAGAGGTAGAAGAGGGTGTAGGGGCCATAAATAATGATAGAAGGAGACTTGACTTGGGGTGGTGAACACACAATACAATGTAGAGATGATGTATTATAGAATTGTATGACTGAAACCTGTAGAGTTTTATTAACCAACTAGAGGCCTGATGCATGAAGATTCATGCAAGAATAGGCCTTCCTTCCCCTGGCAGCCGGCACCAGTTTCCCTCTGGCACCCAGGACCTGAGCCTTCGCTCTGGCCACTGCCTCCCACCTTCACTCCAGGCCGGCTGTCACCATCTTTGTTGTGTTAATTTGCATATTCCCACCTTATTGGCTGTGGGTGCCACCATCTTTGTCATGAAGTGACAGTCAATTTGTATATTCTGTCTTTATTGGATAGGAGGTCACCCCAATAAATTCAATTAAAAATAAAATAAATGAAAAATATTTTCTAAAATGCCTTAGTAAAGTCAAATGGACATATATGAATTTATGTAAGGTAGAGAAGGTAAATAATGAAGAAAAATTTTACAGAGTTTGGAATAAGTGATCATATTAGCAGATGAATAAAGAAAGCATTTTTAGTTAATAGTTTGGTCTTATCTTTTGTACAGAAAACTGATTATTAATTACTTCTGCTTAAATGAGCAAAAGATAACATAATACTGTTTGTATTTCCTAATTTTTCTACCCAGTTTCCACTCATACCCCACAGCTAATCAATTTGATTTATTTCTTCTTTTGTTTTTTTTCTTTGTCTTTGTGTGTGTATGTTTTGTTTTTCTTTTCTTTCTTTTCTTTTTTGCAAAAGTGAGCAGATACATATGTATTTCCTTATTTGTTCCTTCTTTCTTACATGAAAACTAGTATACCATACATAGGAATTTGTACTTTGACTTTTTATTTAACCATATGTCTTGGATGTCACTCCATATTTGCACATAGAGATCTTCCTCAATCTTTTTACAGATGCATAATGCCTCATCTAATTGGGTTTTATAGCTTATTCAAACTTTCTTTTAGATATTGACATTTTTTTCTAAAATTTTGCAATTATAAATAACTAGAGGCCCAGTGCACAAAATTCATGCACTGGGGGGGGGGGGGGGGGGCCCTCAGCCTGGGCTGCACCCTCTCCAATCTGAGACCCCTCAGGGGATGGCCAACTGCCCAGTTGCAGGATCAGGGCTAAACCAGCAGTTGGGCATCCCCCGAGGAGTCCGGGACACTGGCTCCTAAACACTCGCCTGCCTGCCTGCCTGATCACCCCTAACCCCTCTGCCTGCTGATCGTCCCTAAACCACCTCTGCCT
>NW_005871407.1:1201258-1208229 GCF_000147115.1 Myotis lucifugus | reverse complement strand
TTCTTACCTGTGAATAAGAAATGGCGACAGTGGCTGTAGGCTGTTTACGCCTTGTGTGTTTTTTCAAAAGGTTGATAGTAGTATATTGTCTCTGACTTTTGGAATACAGTAAAACTTCTTTTTCTGACACCAAAATTAAGGAAGAATTCATATATGTTTTCTTCTAATATTTGTATGGCTCTCTTTCCCTCTATTTTTTTTTTTTTACATTTAAATTGATGATCCATTTGGAATTAAGTTCCTGAGTATGGTGGTGAAGTATGGATTTAATTTTATCTTTTTCCAAATGACTAACCAGTTGTCCCTGCACCATTTATTAAAATGTCTTTCTTTGCCTTATTAATTTGAAATGCTACTTTTATCATATAATACTTGATAAATTTCTATATGTACTTACATCTATTTCTGGACCTTTACTCTAGTCAATGATCTGCTTGTCTATTCATGTGCTAGTACAGTTTTAGTTAAGAAAGCACTTGGCATAATATTTTTATGTTGACCTTGTTTGTAGCATGTACCAATAGTTATTTGTTCTGTTTATTCATGATAATTTTCCACTGTATAAATTTATTACAGTTGTTTAGCCATTTTCCTGCTGATGGACACCTGGAATGTTTAGTTTGGCTATAATTGTCATTTAAAAAAAGTATTAAAATAACTTGGCAGGCTTTTTCCAAACGTGGTTTGACAATTTATAATTCCACCAATTATGTATGAGAATTCTGATTGCTCCATATTCTTGTCAATATTTAGTGAGGTTTGTCTGTTTTTATCTTTTGCCTTTTTAATGGGTGTGGAATGAGATTTCATTGTGAGTTTATTTTTTTCATTTCTCCCAAAATGATAGAGACCATTTTTCAGATGTTTATTGACAATTTGTATGTTCTCATTTGTGAGATATCTATTAAAATCTGTTCCTTTTTAAAAAAATATATTTTATTGATTTTTTACAGAGAGGAAGGGAGATAGAGAGTTAGAAAAATCAATGAGAGAGAAACATCAATCAGCTGCCTCCTGCACATCTCCTACTGGGGATGTGCCCACAACCAAGGTACATGTCCTTGACCAGAATCGAACCTGGGACCTTTCAGTCCGCAGGCTGACACTCTATCCACTGAGCCAAACCAGTTTCGGCTTAAAATCTGTTCCTTTTAAAAAAACAGTTGAGGTGTAAAGACCTTTGTATATATTCTGGATATTAATCCTTTGTCAGCTATATGTCTTGTGAATATTTTTTCTAGTCTTTGAATTATTTTTTATTTTATTGTTATCTTTTGATGTCATCATTTGAGTTCTCTCTCATAGACATTTGCCTATACAAAATAACTAAGAGATTCTCATAGGCTCCCTTCTAAAAGCTTTATAGATTTAATTTTTAAGTATATGACCCATTTTAAGTTAATTGTTGTTATGGTCTTGGAAAGGAGTCAAGTATATCATTTATTTTACCAAATCCATTACTTCTAGCACTGTTAATTGTAAACTCTTTTCTTCAACCATTGGATTATTTTAACTACTTTGTTAAAAAACAAATGACTGGGGAGATTTTGGTTCAAGAGTACAAACCTCCAGCTATAAGATGACTAGGATTTGGGGATCTAATGTGCAGCATGTTGATTGTAGTTAATGATACAGTATTATATACTTGAAAGTAGCTAGGGGAGTAAATCTTATATGCTTCCACCACGGAAAAAGAAATAATTATATGACGTGATGGGGGTGTTAACACTCTGGTTGTAATCATTTCACAATATATGTGCATCAAATCAACATGTGCACAAACTTACATAGAGTTATATGCTAATTACATCTCAACAAAGCTGGAATAAATTCCAAATAACTGTAACATTTGGGTATAGATTCTGGTATCTCTATTCTATTGTACTAGTATATTTGTCTTAATTACAATAATCTTTATAAATAAACTTTGAAGCCAGGTAATAAAAATTCTCCAGCTTTATGCTTATTTTCATAATTATTACTTTATATTCCAGGCAATATTAAGGATCCGCTTATGAAATTGTTGGGGGGAAAAATCAGTTGAGATTGTGTTGTAGCTATAGATCAATTTGGAATTTATATATTAAGTATATTGCATCTACTTGTCTTCAAACATGATATATCTTTCCATTTGTTGGTCTTCATTAATTTCACTTGGGAATGTCTTGTAGTTTGGAGATTTCAAATATGTTTGATTAAATTTATTCCTAAATATTTTACATTTCTTGGATACTATTGAAAATGGAAATTTAAGAATTATTTCCCAATGTTTTGATATTAAAAATGTACAATTTTATTTTTTATAATGACCATATACCTTGAGACCATGTTAAGTTCACTTACTGGTAGTTTTGTTTATTTCTACAAATTTACCTCTTAAACAATTGCTATCTATAAAAAGGAGAGTTCTGTTGTCTCGCCTTCTTTCTTTTTTATGTCTGCCTTTTACTTCTTCTTGCTTAATTGAACTTCCTAAGGACTTCAGTACAATATCAAATAGAAATGGTGAAAACTTTGCTTTGTACCTGATCATAGGAGAAGAGGAGAATTATTGAACATTAACTTTTAATTATGATGTTGCCTGTACATTTTTCATACTTGTGCTTTCTCAATTGAAGGATGCTTGTATTTATTCCTAATATTCTAATATTCTAAGTTTTTATCATGGATAGATATTGCATTTTGAAAAATTATTTTTCTAGATTTAGTCCAATGACTTTATGATTTCCCTCCCTTTACTCCCCTAATAGTATGCCTATGAGCACAGAGTTTTGAATGCTAAAGTAAACTTGCCTTCATTGTTTATTATACTTTACACTTTTCACTTGATTTTTTGCTAACATTTTGTTACGTATTTTTGCATAAATATTCATGAGGGATATTGGTCTCCAACTTTTGTTTTCTTTAATGTCTGCTAGATTTTGATATCTGGTCATACTGGTATCATATAATGAATTCCCTCATTCTCTATTTTCTGAAGAGTCACTGTACTAAGAATGGTAAATAGTCAAGACATGCTTGTTAGGCCCTGGCTGGTGTGGCTCAGTTGGTTGAGTGTCATCCTATTCACTAAAAGGTCTTTGGTTCAATTCTCTGTCAGAGCACATGCCCAGGTTGCAGGCTCGACCCCTGGAAGGGAACATGCAGGAGGCAGCAGATCAATGTTTCTCTCTCTCTCTCCCTTCCTCTCTTTCTAAAATCAATAATTTTAAAACTAAAAAAAGACATGCTGGTTAGAATTCATCAATGTAATCATGTGGTCTTGAAGTTTTATTTATATGATCATATTTGATTTAAAATATTACTTTAATATAAACGGAGCTACTCAGGTTTTTATTTCCTCATGTGTCAGTTTTTGTAACTCACTTTTAGAAGAACATTTTCCATTTCATTTAAATAACCAATACTTTTTTTGGATAAAGCTTGTCAAAATACTCACCTATTATTTTTTTAATGTCTAAGTGACCTGTAGTGATATACCTGATTTAATTTATGATATTGTTAAACTGAGTTATCTCTCTTTTTCTCTTGATTATTGTAGCTAGATCAGTGATGGCGAAACTTTTGAGCTTGGTGTGTCAGCATTTTGAAAAACCCTAACTTAACTCTGGTGCCATGTCACATATAGAAATTTTTTTTTTTAAATGGTGGTGTGTTTGACATCTTTTTTCTTTTTTTAAAATATATTTTATTGATTTTTTACAGAGAGAAAGGGAGAGGGATAGAGAGTTAGAAACATCGATGAGAGAGAAACATCGATCAGCTGCTTCTTGCACACTCCCTACTGGGGATGTGCCCGCAACCAAGGTACAAGCCCTTGAATGGAATCGAGCCTGCGACCCTTGAGTTCGCAAGCTGACGCTCTATCCACTGAGCCAAACTGGTTAGGGCAACATAAAGAATTTTTTTGATATTTGCAACCATAGTAAAACAAAGATTTATATTTTTGATATTTATTTTATATATTTAAATGCCATTTAACAAAGAAAAATCAACCAAAAAAATGAGTTCGCGTGTCACCTGTGACACGCGTGTCATAGGTTTGCCATCACTGAGCTAGATGGTTATTAATTTTTCTGATATTTCTAGAATAGCAAGTTTTGGCTTTGTTGTTGTTATCTATTATTTGTCTGTTTTTTGTTCTAAACATTTCTACTCTTTATTACTTTCTTCCTCCAAATTACTTTGGATACACTCTTCTCTTCCTTATTTATCTTCCAAAGGAGAGACTTCAGGCTTTATTTTAGACCTTTCTTCTTTTGATCAGGCCTAAACCGGCAGTCGGATATCCCTCTCACAATCTGGGACCTCTGGCTCCTAACTTGTAGCGCCAGCGGGTCCTTTTTTATTTTATTTATTAATTTTTATTACTTAAATAAATTAAATTTTTATTTACTTAATTTTATTTATTTAATTTATAAATTATTTATTTATTTAATTTTATTTAATTTATTTTAATTAAAAAGCCTATTATTTTTAATTAAAACTGAAGAAATGTCAGGGACAGGAATGACAGAAGACCCATCCTAGGTGGATGGGATCCTGGGGGTGGGGAGTGGGGAACATTGTTGACACAGTTGTCAGAATTCAAATGGGGTCTGTGGATTGAACCTTAATACCATTTGAATGGAGATTTCCTCTTGTGGTTGGGTGGAGAATTGTTATGTGGGAGTGTCTGCTTTTGGGAAATACACAGGGGAGTATCCGGGCATCCTGTCATGTATAGAGCATGCTCTCAAACAGCTCAGAAAAAGACTGGGGCAAATGGGCATGTATGTGTATAAAAGCACACGCCCACACACAGTCTAACCTTGCTATTTCCGACTTCACCTGGTGCACCTGCCTACTTGCTAAGATCCGTAACTCCAGAATCAAGGCTTGCAGAGCTTCCTCGGCCATTGGGCCACGGCCAGGGTGCAGGAACCCTGCAGACAGACCCACGGGCACAGTCCCAGCTGAGGTCCAACAGGTGCCACTGTTTTCTTGTTTCTGCTCCAGTATGTGAACTGGGGTCTGTTTTGCAACCTCTGTGCTTCCTGGTGGTGTCTGGCTGTGTGGGGTGGCCAAGCTGACGCTCCAGTGGTTGCTGGTTCCCTGAGCCCAAGAAGACTGTGCGGTAAAATGCGGAGAAAAGATCGCGTTGTAAGCAAGTTCAGGCTGCCCTATATCAACCTTAAGGAATCAACAGCACCCATCACATACTGTGTCATTTCAACGGAAACACAGAGAGTGCTGCCCTGAGCAGCATGCTGCCGGCTCACTGGGGCCCACAGACCAGCAGCAATGGCCACTTGCGGGTGATGTCAAAAGTCGTGACATTGAGGCGATGCCGGGGGGTGAGTCCGGCTGCCAAGGCCACGTCTTGGCCCACGTCCGGGCCTATGCCCCATAGTGAAGCCTGCTGTCGGGCACCGACAGGCGGCTTGGGGAACTGGCATAGCCATGTCGATACCACCGCAGTTTCTCTACGCAAGTTTAAACCATCTGCGTTCTTCCAGAAAGAAGGGCTTTTTCTCCCACCCCGGATGGCCACGCTCCCCTGGCGGTGCCCGAGGACCTGGGGCCTGCCTGGCACCCTAGCCTCGCTTACCCCGCGGGCCACTGCCCTAACAGTTCTGTACCTCTGTGGTCCTCCACGCAGCCCGCCGGTATGTCCAGCGCAGTCCGTCCAGCACACTCAGTCCATCTGCACGGCCCCCGAGGCCGCCTGGCCACACGCCCTAGGGCCGCTCCTGCCCAGACTCCGCTTTCCGCACTGGCGATGGGCCCAGTGTACCTGCGAGCAGCTCCTGCCCGGACTCTGCTTTCCAGTGCCTGGCAGTGGGCACAGTGCGCCTGTGCAGAGCTCCCTCCTGGACCAGTCCTCCATCTAGTCATGATGGCCCTAGCCTGTGGTCTGCAAACCGCGGCTCCCGAGCCACATGCGGCTCTTTGGCCCCTTCATGTGGCACTTCCACAAAATACCACGTGCGGGCGCGCACATACAGTGCGATTGAAACTTCGTGGCCCATGTGCAGAAGTCGGTGTTTTGTGGGAGAGCCACACTCAAGGGGCCAAAGAGCCTCATGTGGCTCGCGAGCCGAGGTTTGCCGAGCCGCAGTTTGCCGACCACTCTATTATTAGTATAGATAACTTTAAAGGTATTGACTTGTGAAAAATCTCAGCAATATAACTGACTTTTAGCATGGGTTACTTTAAAATGAGAATTGTCAATAGCTGCACTATCGACATTCAGAACAGGATAATTATTTTTGTTTGTGTATATGTGGCAAATGTATATTGTAGATCGTTTAGCAGCATCATTGACCTATATTTAGAAAATGTCTGTAACTCCCCATCTGGTGGTGACAATGAAGTGTTGTCAAGTGTCCCCTGGGAAGCAAAATCACCTCTAGTATTTTGAAAGCACAACCTCGTAAAAGTAAGTCTCTATGCATACAGAGATTCCCAACAGTTTTTATGAATTGGTTAGCAACGACAACCTGACATTTAGGCAAAAATCCTACAATAGAGAATGTCCTAGTTTAGGTTCTCCCTGAAGCAAATTTGAGACAAAGATTTGAGTGCATGTAATTTATCTGGGAGGTGATCATAGGATATACTGATACTGGCATGGACAAATGAGAAAAAGAAGGGAGGACTATATAGAGTAGATTAATGAACAGGTTCTGATCATGAACAAATTTGACTCATTCTTGTTGGGGATCTTTGGGAATTTTTAAACTATGAATTATTCTACCTGAGGGCAAAAATGCTGAGGTACTTATCCTCCATCTCTCACTGTTTGGTAGATGTTTTATGAGGCATGAAATTTCCTGGCATTTCAACTCAGCCTGCCTCATGCATAGACTAAAGACTGAAGTCCATAGAATGTTCAGAGCAAACCACTTACAGATGTTTACAGTAGAAGTCATTAGAGAGCAAGGGTATAATGCAGTGGTTCTCAACCTTGGCTGCACATTAGAATCACC